>NW_015558590.1:49792-52297 GCF_001515605.1 Sinocyclocheilus anshuiensis | reverse complement strand
ACTTTTGGGCAAATATTCTGTGGACTGATGAGACAAAAGTTGAACTTTTTGGAAGGTGTGTGTCCCGTTACATCTGGCGTAAAACCAACACAGCATTTCATAAAAAGAGCATCATAGCAACAGTTAAATATGGTGGACGTAGTGTGATGGTCTGGGGCTGCTCTGCAGCTTCAGGACCTGGATGACTCACCATAATTGATGGAAGCATGAATTCTGCGCTCTATCAGAAAATCCTGAACGAGAATGCCCGGCCGTCAGTTTGTGACCTCAAGCTCAAGAGCACTTGGGTTATGCAGCAGGACAATGATCCCAAACACACCAGCAAGTTCACCTCTGAATGTTTCAAGAAAAACAAAATAAAGGTTTTGGAGTGGCCAAGTCAAAGTCCGGACTTAAATCTGATTGAGATTTGTGAGATTTGTCTGTGGCATGACCTTAAACAGTCCATTCATGCTCGAAAACCCTCCAGTGTGGCTGAATTAAAACAATTCTGCAAAGAAGAGTGGGAGCAAATTCCTCCACAGAGATGTGAAAGGCCCTTTGCCAGTTATCACAAACGCTTGATTGCAGTTGTTGCTGCAAAGGGTGGCACAACCAGTTATTAGATTTGGGGGCAATTACTTTTTCACGCAGTGCCAAGCAGGTTTGGACAGCTTTTTTCCCTTAACAAATGAAATCATAATTTCAAAATTCCATTTTGTATTTACTCTGGTTATCTTTGTGTAATATTAAAATTTGTTTGATGATCTGAATCTTTTTAGTGTGACAAATATGCAAAAAATTGAAAAAACAGGAAGGGGGCAAAAACATTTTCATGGCACTATATATACAGTGCTGCTTGAAAGTTTGTGAACCTTTTAGAATGTTCTATATTTCGGTACTTGCATTATCTTTGTGTAATATTAAAATTTGTTTGATGATCTGAATCTTTTTAGTGTGACAAATATGCAAAAAATTGAAAAAACAGGAAGGGGGCAAAAACATTTTCATGGCACTATATATACAGTGCTGCTTGAAAGTTTGTGAACCTTTTAGAATGTTCTATATTTCGGCATAAATATGACCCAAAACATAATCAGATTTTCACTAGGGTTGTGTATCGTTTGGGTTTTTTACGATACCGGTGCCAAATCGATACTTTTAAAACGGTACCGGTGCCTGACCGATACTTAAAAAAAAAAAATAATAAAAAAAAAAACAAAATAGGATGGATTGGCCATTATTGAGCGCTATAAACACATTTAATGTCGGTTTCATAAATACTGGACGCCAGAGAGTGCCCTCGCGCAGAAATTCCACATGTGCATCACAGAAGTAATAGGACTCAGGAAATCCCTATACTCTTTGCTAATATGGATAAAGGCATTGCTATCGCTGTAACTGAGTAAACAGAAGATATAAACATTTTGAATGATAAAACAAAGACAATAAACACTCGACTCTAACAATTTATAGTTTATCTGTGTTATTCAAGCCATGGTATTTTCATCATAATTAAATATATTTATAATCCATTGCTAATCGAAATAGCCTTTTTACCATATGTTTTTTACAGTATAGAACATATTTTCTGACTCATTCTGTGACAAGAAGCCACATCAGATCACAAAAGGAAGCAGTTGTGGAGTAAAAACTTTATAGTGTTCTTTTGTTGGACAACAGGTTTATAAATGCTTCTCATTGCAAGTCATTACAAGGGAAGTTTAGCTTTAGTAGAGTGACCATATTTTAGTTTTTCAAAAAGAGGACAGTAGGGGGCGGGTTTGTGGGCGGGGCTTCGCCTAACAGTATAAGTAGCAAGGATTTTTTTTGTTTGCTTATTTTGTTTTTATAATAAATAAAAAGAAAACAAGTAGAAATAATATATAATGCAAGTGTTAGAAGGTCATTATAATAAATACGGGAAAATCAACCCATGGCAACAGTTTAAAAGTATCCCAATTCTGTGGGAAAAAAAGCAGACTTGGCAACCCTGCATCCAACAAGAGCTGCAGGAGTCAGATTTGACTGATCACAGGTCGAGAATAAGGAGAGATGACTGACAAGACCATGCTTGAGTATCTTGTAAGATGTGCTCCCTTTACACAGAGTGCGTGTGTACACGAAATTGAAAGTGAAAGTAAACTGCACAAACGCTCATTCAAAAATATTTAAATACACCGCATCCTGAGAGCAGCTCCCTGATGCGCCACAATTATACACAATATTAGAATGTTTAAAGGATTGGACACGAAAATCGCGGGAGCAGGCGGAAATGGTCAGAGATTCAGCAAGAGCGGGATTAAGAAAACAGCCAAATCCGGACATTTTGGGCAATTAAGAAATCCCGGCCAGACGCATTTTTGTAGGCCCAAAAAGAGGACATGTCCGGGGAAAAGAGGACGTATGGTCACCCTAGCTTTAGGCATTTTAATTTAAGAATGTTTAGCTTAGCTAGCTAACGGTATCTACCTGCTGCCATCAGAGCAAGTGTAATTACTGCATTCACGCGCTCCTCGGATGCTC
>NW_015558590.1:40625-49104 GCF_001515605.1 Sinocyclocheilus anshuiensis | reverse complement strand
AAGGGAAGTTTAGCTTTTGGCATTTTAATTTAAGAATGTTTAGCTTAGCTAGCTAACGGTATCTACCTGCTGTCATCAGAGAAAGTGTAATTACTACATTCACACGCTCCTCGGATGCTCTCATTTCCCTTTCCGACTTGCTTTCGTGAATTTTCTCAGTCGAGAAATTATTTTTCACGTGCGGTGCCGGTGATCCTTACGTCCATTTCGGAGAACAAATATTTCAATAGATCGCTCAAGCATTTACGTGGCACCGAAATCTGCGTTCTGATTCGGTTCTAGTACATACCGGTTACATACGTACCGGTGCCAATATTTCGGTACCCAACCCTAATTTTCTGAATTTTCTGAGTCCTGAAAATAGACAAAGATAACCCAATCAAAAAAATTTGACAAAAATATTTTCTTTTTCATTTATTCATTGAGAAAAATTATCCAGTGTTACATATCTGTGCGGTGTGAAAGTATGTGAATCTCTAGGATCAGTAGTTAATTTGAAAGTGAAATTAAGGGTCCATCTGTTCTGTTCAGGTGTCATTGCCTGCCCTGTTTTATTTAAAGAACAGGGATCTCTCAAAGTCTGATCATGTTTGTGGAATTGAATCATGGCACGAACAAAGGAGATCTCTGAGGACCTCAGAAAAAGAGTTGTTGTTGCTCATCAGGTTGGAAAAGGTTACAAAACCATCTCTAAAGAGTTTGGACTCCACAAATCCACAGTCAGACAGATGTAGAAATGGAGGAAATTCAAGACCACTGTTACCCTCCCCAGAAGTGGTCCACCAACAAAGATAACTCCAAAAGCAAGACGTATAATAGTCCACAAGGTTGCAAAGGAACCCAGGATATCTTCTAAGCAACTAAAGGCCTTTCTCACATTGGCTAATGTTCATGAGTCCACCATCAGGAGAACACTGAACACCCATGGTGTGCATGAGAGAGCTGCAAGGAGAAAGACACTGCTGTCCAAAAAGAACATTGCTGCCCGTCTGCAGTTTGCTAAAGATCATGTGGACAAGCCAGAGGATACTGGAGAAATGTTTTGTAGATAGATGAGACCAAAATATAATTTTTGGTTTATATGAGAAGTGTTCTGTTTGGAGAAAGAAAACACGGCATAAGAACCTTATCCCATCTGTGAAACGTGGTGGTAGTATCATGGTTTGGGCCTGTTTTTCTGCATCTGGGACAGGACAACTTGCCATCATTGATGGAACAATGAATTCTGAATTATACCAGCAAATTCTGAAGGAAAATGTCAGGACATCTGTCCATGAACTGAAAAAAGAGAAAGTGGGCCATGCAGCAAGACAACGACCCCAAGAACACAAGTCTTTCTACCAAAGAATGGTTAAAGAAGAACAATGTTAATGTTTTGGAATGACTGAGTCAAAGTCTGGACCTTGATTCAATTGAAATGTTGTGGGAGGAGCTGACACAAGCAGTTCATAGGAGGAAACCCACCAACATCACAGAGTTGAAGTGGTCCTGTACTGAGGAAGGGGCTAGAATTCCTACAAGCCCATCAGCAGCTACAAGAAACATTTTTTTTGTTTTTATTTTATTTAAAAGGGACAATACACATTAATTAACATGAGTAAACAAGTCTACTATGTAAATGTGCCAGATTTAGTCATTCAGGCTAATTTTCATCTGCAGTCCCTGGCAGGTTGATGGTAAGAACCATAATCCACAAATACACAAAACAGAAACAAACATATTACAAAAAACAGAATACAATTAAAGAAAAAAAGAAACACTACTTCAAATTATGAAGACATATTTGATTATCCAGTAACCACCCTTTTACCGATTCAGAAAAAGGAGCAAGAGATGTAATATTTCTTAATTCTATGGGTATAGTATTCCAAGTATGTACTGCTCTATAAGAAAATACTGATTGCCCAAAAGTACTTCTTCTATATGGTATTATACAGTCCCCTCTAGTAGTGGCTCTAGTAAAAGAATTCAAATTTTTCCTGATAAATTTATTAAGTGGGAGCGGAGCCAAACCATGCAAAATTTTGAACACAAGTAAAATATCTGCAAATTTAATCATATTTTCCCAACTTAAAAACCCATATTTAGTTAAAATTTCACAATGATGATATGAATTAGACCTTTTATCCAATATTTTCAAAGCCTGCTTATAGAGTCTTTCTATTGATTGCAAAATAGTCCCACCTGTCTGTGTCCAACTGGTGAGACAGTAATTCATATGTGAAAAAATCATAGCATTAATGTATAACTTTGAGGCCTCAGTGGTTAAATTATTCCTAATATATCTAAAATTTGCCAAATTAAATTAAATTTTATTCCCAACTATTTTAACTTGTTTTTTAAATGTAAGTTGTGAATCAAGTATTATACCTAGATATTTATACTCTTGAACTACTGATAACCTTTTACCTGCAACTGTGACATCTGGATCGGGATCTCTATTTGCAGACTTTGGAAAAAAACATACATACAGTTTTACTAACATTAAGATGTAAACACGAGTTTTTAACCAATTTGTAATCTTAGCATGTTTATTTTAGATCCGTGTGGCAGCAGCAATATACAGTAAATAAATCAATACATCCACTGCTGTCTTGTCTCCTCTGACGCGGGGACTCTAAACAGTGTTCTGTGCTCATCAGTCCAGACAAAGACAGAATACTTAGCATGTTTTGCTCAAACTTTCGCCATGGCATTAGAGCTGGTACACCGTTGTCGCTTGTGAAATCAAAATGATGGCGCCGTGGGTGTAAATTTACAGATTAAGGGGCGGTAATATTATAATGAGATCCCTTTGCCACGTCACCAAGGGAGCCAAATCAGACGCGCTCGTTTTCTCAGACGCTTGCAGAAAAAGGCTTACCAAAACAAAGTTACTGGGTTAATCTTTTTCATGTTTCCTTGGTTGGTAGATGCACCGGGGACCTGATTATAGCACTTAAAACCTGGAAAAGTCCGATTTTCATGATATGTCACCTTTAAATGCTATTTCATCTAAACAAGTATGATTATATCATCCTCATTTCAGTGTTCTGCATATAATAGTTTTCAGTTACTTCCCAAACAGTTCACCCACAATCCTTGAGGAATTAACTCATTGACTGCTGTTTATTTAACGATCCAGTTAACAGTGTTCCCGCCCTCTTTTAGGAGATTGACAGCAGTCCTATCCTCTGCATGGTGATCATCAGAGCTCCAGGGTCATGCAGTGACTGGTTAGTTGCTGGTACACAGTCAGGTTCACTCTTCATCATGGATACTGTAAACGCAGAGGTTCTGCACTGTCTGAAGAGTGTGAAGGATTCTGTGACATCGCTATACTTTCACATTCACAGGTGATTACATGTACGTTTCTGAGCTAAATGTGGAATGGCTTCTTGGATGATCTATGTTTAGATGAGAGAATAATGTTTCAATTTTTCAGACACTTTAAGAATTACCTTTTGGTCGGGACAGCAGATGGATCACTAGTCATATATGAAGATTCAGTCTTGAAGGTATAGCTTATAGCTTTTTTAATCATTATTTATCATTTTAATAATTATTTCAATATGTGCAGTAAATACAGTTTTACTTTGAAATAGACCAAGGTTTACTGGAGAATCATCTGAGAATGTTTTTTTTTTTTTCTTCAATTGACTGAATTAAGAACTATAATTGTTTAGCACTTTAATTTATTGCATACACTGACATTCAAAGATTTGGGATCAGTAAGATTTTTTTGGAAAGAAATTAATACTTTTTACTTAGAAAGGATGCATTAAACTGAAAAAGTACATTTATAAAGATAAAGTAAATTTATAAAGATTTCTATTTCTGTTTTATTTTTGCTATTTCAAATAAATTAACATTATATTAATTTCTTTATTATATTATATTAATAAAACAACAAAACACAGAGAAAAATCACTCACTACTCTTAACTGAAAAAACTTTAATACAGTTGCTTTGATAGGTATCAATCTATAGTGTTTTATTTTTATATTTGTTCATTCAATTTCTTGAATGCTCCTGATAAGTACATCTATTGTACCTTAAAATAAAGCACTGTTGTTTTATTTGTATAATATGTGTATTTATAATGTGTATATTTGTTCTTATTTTTTAATAACAAAGATAAAATAATGACAAAGATTTTTATCTTTGCCCACTTTGGCCTAAATATCCGCCATTCTTTTTTATATTTTGTTACCTTGAAAGGCTTTTTGCCCACTTTGGCCTAAATATCTGCCATTCTTTTTTATATTTTGTTACCTTGAAAGGCTTTGTCTTTATGATATGGAAATTAGCTGTAAAGCTCAGACAACTTGCAAAATAGTAAAAACCAACATGACAAAGAATCGTGAATCGTGATATTTCTTTAAAAAAACCGTGATATGATATTTTTGCCATATCGCCCACCCCTACTTTACATGTAATGAATCTAGAATATATGAAAGTTTCACTGTGAAGGTAAACAGCTGGGAAATAAATCGCATGTTTATTTTAGATCCGTGTGGCAGCAGCAATATACAGTAAATAAATCAATACATCCACTGCTGTCTTGTCTCCTCTGACGCGGGGACTCTAAACAGTGTTCTGTGCTCATCAGTCCAGACAAAGACAGAATACTTAGCATGTTTTGCTCAAACTTTCGCCATGGCATTAGAGCTGGTACACCGTTGTCGCTTGTGAAATCAAAATGATGGCGCCGTGGGTGTAAATTTACAGATTAAGGGGCGGTAATATTATAATGAGATCCCTTTGCCACGTCACCAAGGGAGCCAAATCAGACGCGCTCGTTTTCTCAGACGCTTGCAGAAAAAGGCTTACCAAAACAAAGTTACTGGGTTAATCTTTTTCATGTTTCCTTGGTTGGTAGATGCACCGGGGACCTGATTATAGCACTTAAAACCTGGAAAAGTCCGATTTTCATGATATGTCACCTTTAAATGCTATTTCATCTAAACAAGTATGATTATATCATCCTCATTTCAGTGTTCTGCATATAATAGTTTTCAGTTACTTCCCAAACAGTTCACCCACAATCCTTGAGGAATTAACTCATTGACTGCTGTTTATTTAACGATCCAGTTAACAGTGTTCCCGCCCTCTTTTAGGAGATTGACAGCAGTCCTATCCTCTGCATGGTGATCATCAGAGCTCCAGGGTCATGCAGTGACTGGTTAGTTGCTGGTACACAGTCAGGTTCACTCTTCATCATGGATACTGTAAACGCAGAGGTTCTGCACTGTCTGAAGAGTGTGAAGGATTCTGTGACATCGCTATACTTTCACATTCACAGGTGATTACATGTACGTTTCTGAGCTAAATGTGGAATGGCTTCTTGGATGATCTATGTTTAGATGAGAGAATAATGTTTCAATTTTTCAGACACTTTAAGAATTACCTTTTGGTCGGGACAGCAGATGGATCACTAGTCATATATGAAGATTCAGTCTTGAAGGTATAGCTTATAGCTTTTTTAATCATTATTTATCATTTTAATAATTATTTCAATATGTGCAGTAAATACAGTTTTACTTTGAAATAGACCAAGGTTTACTGGAGAATCATCTGAGAATGTTTTTTTTTTTTTCTTCAATTGACTGAATTAAGAACTATAATTGTTTAGCACTTTAATTTATTGCATACACTGACATTCAAAGATTTGGGATCAGTAAGATTTTTTTGGAAAGAAATTAATACTTTTTACTTAGAAAGGATGCATTAAACTGAAAAAGTACATTTATAAAGATAAAGTAAATTTATAAAGATTTCTATTTCTGTTTTATTTTTGCTATTTCAAATAAATTAACATTATATTAATTTCTTTATTATATTATATTAATAAAACAACAAAACACAGAGAAAAATCACTCACTACTCTTAACTGAAAAAACTTTAATACAGTTGCTTTGATAGGTATCAATCTATAGTGTTTTATTTTTATATTTGTTCATTCAATTTCTTGAATGCTCCTGATAAGTACATCTATTGTACCTTAAAATAAAGCACTGTTGTTTTATTTGTATAATATGTGTATTTATAATGTGTATATTTGTTCTTATTTTTTAATAACAAAGATAAAATAATGACAAAGATTTTTATCTTTGCCCACTTTGGCCTAAATATCTGCCATTCTTTTTTATATTTTGTTACCTTGAAAGGCTTTGTCTTTATGATATGGAAATTAGCTGTAAAGCTCAGACAACTTGCAAAATAGTAAAAACCAACATGACAAAGAATCGTGAATCGTGATATTTCTTTAAAAAAACCGTGATATGATATTTTTGCCATATCGCCCACCCCTACTTTACATGTAATGAATCTAGAATATATGAAAGTTTCACTTTTTGAAATAAGTTACAAAAGAAAAATTAACTTTTTCATAATATTCTAATTTTTTGAGATGCAAAATATTCTAATTTTTGAGATGAGAGAGATTAACTTCATTTTTTAACTTAATATTTTAATTGTAATATTTCTTAATAGTAACTGAATTTTTGATCAAATAAATGCAGCCTAGGTGAGAATAAGACTTCCTTCATAAATATTAAAAAAAAATCCCCAAATTTTTTTCCCAAAATCCCCAAATGCTCTCAAGTTTGTATAAAACAGCACTGTATTATCTCAGATGCCTGACATATTTGATGTTTTATGACTATAGGTGAAGAATGGTGGTCCAGTGAAAACATTGCAGGTTGGTGATGTGAACACTCCTCTGATGTGTCTTGGTCCATTCAGTCATACTCAGGAGTGCAAAGAGCTGTGGGCTGCCTGTGGCAGCAGGGTGTTCTCATTCACAGTGGAATACGACATCTGTAGAAGCATAGACACCAAACCCAAACTGCTGTACCCGTGAGTGACATTAACACTGCTAAAGATGAGCATAACTATATCTGTCAGTTTAAAACAAATTACCATTAGATTCCGTTTTTATTGTGGAAAACAGCTTAAACTTACTTTTTCTGCTAAAGGTAAATATGCTATATACAGGGTCATAAAATTAACAGGGACTTATCTTGACAAAAAATGCCCTTGCTCAATTAAATACACTGGGGGAGCCTCAGGGTTCTGTGTTTGGCCCCATAGTATTCTCATTTATACAACAGGTGTCTGCGGGTCCTTAAAAAGTCTTAAAGGGGTCATATGATGAGATTTCAAGTTTTCCTTTCTCTTTGGAGTGTTACAAGCTGTTCGTGAATAGATAAGATCCCTGAAGTTGCAAAGACTAAAGTCTCAAAACCAAAGAGATATTCTTTATCAAAGTTATTGAAAAATAATGTGTTTTTTGAACATTAAAGCATGTCAACATATTCTGTTACACCAAATACACAAAATAATGATCTTTAAAAAAGCATCATATGACCCCTTTAATGTCTTACATAACGTTTTCCTAATAAAAGGCCTTAACAAGTCTTAAAATGTCTTAATTAACGTTTTCCTAATAAAAGGCCTTAAAAAGTCTTAAAATGTCTTAAATAACGTTTTCCTAATAAAAGGTCTTAAAAAGTCTTAAAATGTCTTAAATAACGTTTTCCTAATAAAAGGCCTTAAAATGTCTTAAATTCAGATTCAATGGGTCTTAAATATTTTTGGTCACAATACCGCTAAAATATCTTCAGTCTCACGGACTGTTCACAATCATTGGACAGACCGAAGATTTTTTTTTTCTCCCCCGCGGTAGTTACTGCATCATCAGAGAGAATCGCAGTAGCACAATACAGGTCAAACTACCTTCTTAATGTTCTCAATAATAATAATAATAATAATAATAATAAATATAGGTCGAGCTACAGCTGATCAGCCTTCTAGCTAGTTTAAAATGTTTTTTTTTTTTACTTGCCCGACCGGACAAATAGCCTGATTAAAACATAAGTGACAAAAAAATAACCAGCGAAGCATCGGAATGAGAGAATTCTTCTTCTAATTTTATTAGCCAACATTCAATGTAAACTGCGATTGATAATGGATAGTGTATTTCTGCTATCAAGGTCGTACTGTTGAGGCTCGCTCTGTTTGTCTCTTTGTGAGAGACTTCAGAACAAATGAGCGTAACAGCACACATAAAGAAACTCAGAAGAAACACACTGAGGTAAAAATTCAAAATGTTTAGTTTATTCATAACATGATATAGTTAAGTAACATACCATGACAAGTGAGTTATTTTGCTGAATATTCTCACGACGCAAAAAGCATTCAAAACAGCAACAGAGTGCACGCATGCATTACGTGAAGTGAGCATTTAGAGTGCATTCTTTCACTGCATGATTCAGTCTATTAAAATACATTTACAAATTCAAGACATGAATTTCAAGACACGGTCCCGAGCCAGAACCAGTCCGCCGCCGTCCGCGGCTTCCCCAAGTCAGCCGGCAGGTAATGTGGCAAGCCGAAAAGACATTAATGTGGCAAGCCGAAAGGGCGTTAATGTAGCAAGCCCAAAGGACGATAATGGGGCAAGCCCAGAGCTCGCTCCAGTGTCGGCTCCAGCCCC
>NW_015558590.1:40096-40569 GCF_001515605.1 Sinocyclocheilus anshuiensis | reverse complement strand
GTATTGTTCAGGTCATGTTCATGTCTATGTCTACATGTATTGCGTGAGTGTTCCTTTGTATTAATTAAACCCATTTGGATTGATGTACTCCTCGTCTCTCTTCGTTCCTTGCTCCTCAGTCCGCTCAGCAGTGCACCCGTGACAGTAATATTGTTTTTTTTACAACAGTTCGATGAACTAGAAGTTAATTAAGAGACTTACGTTTTAGACACCATATTTTGTTTTGCACTATTTCGACAACAAAAATAATTCCAAACACAGCCAAAGCACTCTTTTGCATCTCTGAGCAACATGACGGTGTTTCGTTCCTGAATGAATCAATTTAATTTAAATGATTCAGTTCAATCGCAATGACTCACTTATTAAAGGGGTCATATGACGTTGCTAAAAACAACATTATGTTGTGTATTTGGTATAATGCAATGTGTTTATGCGGTTTAAGGTTCAAAAAACACATTATTTTCCACATAATG
>NW_015558590.1:39048-39556 GCF_001515605.1 Sinocyclocheilus anshuiensis | reverse complement strand
CTGAATATTTGGGTTGAACTGTTCTGGAACAGTGTTGTAAATACAACTTAACCACTGATTTCTAGTTGTGTCCTCTTTTGGAAGACCAAACAAAGTAGCTTCGCTTTCACAAAGAAACACACAGCGTCACACACGGCGGGCTTGATTGAGCGGTGGCCGGCGGGCTGAGTGAGGAACGGCCGGTGGGTTTGAGAACGGCGCGGCCGGCGGATTCGACGAAGGAGCGTCCGGCGGGCTTGCAGCAACCACATGTGTTGACCCCGGACTGGACTCCATTTCGTCCACGGTGAAAGCCGATCTGGCGATCCACAGCGAGAAGTTGATGTATTTCCTCAGCGACCAGCACGGATCAGCTGTAGGCATGACGAAGCGAATATCATCCTCTTTTGGAAGGTCAAACAAAGTAGTTTCGCTTTCACAACACAGCGTCACACATGGCGGGCTAGAGTGAGCAGCGGCCGGCTTAAGTGAGCGGCGGCCGGCGGGCTTGCCGCAACCACATGGGACG
>NW_015558590.1:38233-38883 GCF_001515605.1 Sinocyclocheilus anshuiensis | reverse complement strand
GTGGTTGACTCTTAACTTTTATAAAGAATATCTCTTTGGATTTGAGACTTTAGTCTTTGCAACTTTACAGATCTTCTTTATGCACCAAGAGCTTGTAACACTTCAAAGAGAAAGAAAATATTTGAAATCGCATCATATGACTCCTTTAACAGTGACTTGCTGCCACCTGGCGGTTTTAATTTCACATTTAAAGTACCTTTTTATTATTTAAATAATTTCAAATATAAGTATTCAACGTTTTATGTTTAATATATCAAAACATTATTTATGCATTTGTAAAAATAGGCCTTTGTAAAGGTAAATAAAAATATGTAGATTTAAGTATGTAAAAGCTGATAGAACACGGATGAAAATATTGCTTCAGAATAAATTGTTTACACCACCAAAAATCTCGGTGATGCAGTGCTTTTGTGGGGATATTTTGCATGGAATATTGTCTGCTGATATGAAAGGTTCACTGTATATCTTAGTAATAAATGTAATTTATTACAGCGATGATATTTTGTTTTCTTTTTACGTTAAACACATTAAATAGTACATATATGTATGTAATATAATGTGTATTTTCCATTACAGGTTTAGGTCTTAAATTTCATATAAGGTGGTATTAAGTTCTTAAATTTAACTTGTTCATGTCTGTAGAAACCCTG
>NW_015558590.1:37109-38180 GCF_001515605.1 Sinocyclocheilus anshuiensis | reverse complement strand
TTTCACTTTTCTTACCCTTTCTTTTTTTTTTCTACTTGCATAAGCAATACATTTCCCCCTGATAAATGCTTTACAGGCATCCCATACTGTTGCTAATCTCTGAGTTGACCCAATATTAAGTTAAAAAAACATCTTTATGTCATCCTGCACTGAGTCTACAAAGACCTTATCCTCGAGCATAAAGGTATTTAGTCTCCACCTCCCCCGTTTCTTAAAATCTACATTCACTTCTAATTTTAATTCCACATGTGCATGATCTGTCAATCCTATTACTTCAATTATACAATCAGCAACAGAGTCAATTAAAGAACTGGAGATCAGAAAATAATCAATTCTTGAAAAGGTTTTATGACAATTTGAGAAGAATGTGTATTCCCGTTCTCGTGGATTAACCAGTCTCCAAATATCTGTTAATCCATTGTCATCTTTAAGAGTGTGAATAGCAGCCCTATCTCTGGGGATTGATCTGATATTGTTTTGACTTCTGTCCAGGATGCCATCCATAGTTTGATTAAAGTCACCTCCAAGTATAACATGTCCCTCGAGGTTGGCTAATATTTTGTTTACCTCATGAAAGAGTTCAAGTTCCTCCTTATTTGGTGCATATACATTACAAAACACTACTTTAACATCGATGAGCTTTGCTTCTATGCAGAGTATACGACCTTCCTTGTCTTTGTGTTGATTCATCAATACAAAATGTATTTTCTTCCTCACTAGTATGGCTACTCCACTCCTCTTGCTTGACACAGAATTATGAAACACATGTCAGACCCAGTCACGTCTAAGTTTCAAAGCTTCCTTTTCATCTTTAAAATGTGTTTCTTGTAAAAAAGGCAATGTCTGCATTTTTCCATCTTAAAAATATATCTAAATTACGACCTATGCTCTCAATGTCAAATGCAGAAACGTTAATTCGCAACACATCGCCCACGACGACGATCATCGTGTCAGGACGTTCCCACGTTTCGACGAGGACACAAAAGGTTCAGTAGACTTTTTGCTTTAAATGAATGGTTATTGTCATGGTGTAAAGAACAGAAACTGCTCTTTGTTAATAATTGGAATCTT
>NW_015558590.1:26247-36905 GCF_001515605.1 Sinocyclocheilus anshuiensis | reverse complement strand
TCCTCCTTATTTGGTGCATATACATTACAAAACACTACTTTAACATCGTTGAGCTTTGCTTCTATGCAGAGTATACGACCTTCCTTGTCTTTGTGTTGATTCATCAATACAAAATGTATTTTCTTCCTCACTAGTATGGCTACTCCACTCCTCTTGCTTGACACAGAATTATGAAACACGTCCGACCCAGTCACGTCTAAGTTTCAAAGCTTCCTTTTCATCTTTAAAATGTGTTTCTTGTAAAAAGGCAATGTCAGTTTTTCTGATCTTAAGATATGCAAGTATTTTTTTTTCTTTTAACAGGTGACCCACAGCCATTTATATTCCAAGATATGATATTTATACATTGTCTATCCATCACACACGGTGTAAAACTGTGCACCTGTTGTGCTCCGATGCAACTTGCTTGTTAAGTTCCAAAAATAAATAAATAAACCTTTAACATATAAACTGGTATTATACCCACAGTGATAGAAGATAGAAAACCAATTATTTAACTTCCAACATTTTTGTGAACAATGAAACCTTGAAAAACAAACAAAACAAAAAACAAATAAGGGAGAAAAAACTAAACTCAAAACACTGCCCTTAAGGGGCAGTGCGCTCCCTTCTGGGTCACACATTTGGTCCATGATGCTCGCGGTCAGAGCGCACTCGCTGACTCGGGAAGACAGACCCCAAAGCTTTTCCCGACCCACCATTTCAACAACGTATTATAATACTTCGACTTACATATTTCCAGTCACAGCAATTTACTTGTCACCTCCTTGTAGTTGGATGTGCTCCTTTATATATCTTTCCGCTTCCATGTGGTCAGTAAAACTCTGCTTTTTTCCCCTCCAAGTAAACTTCAGAGTGGCTGGATGAACCAGGGTATGTCGAACTTCACGGTCCCAGAGTAACTTCTTTGCTGCGGAGAATTTTTTCCTCATCGTTGCTCTCTCTCTCAACATATCCTCGAAGATGGAAAGCCTGCATTCCTCCCATTCAAATCCCCTACTCTTTTTCGCTGCTGCCAAGACTTTCTCCCTCGCAGTATAACGTAGAAATTTCACCAGCACGACCCGGGGACGTTGATCATCATTAGGCTTTGGCCCGAAGCTGCGATGACTCCGCTCAATCTCGAACTCCGACCCCATCAACCCGAGCCCCTCTGACAGGATCTTTTGGACATACTCGTTCATTTTGCATCCTGCTTCTTTCCCCTCTTTAAGGCCGATTATTTTTATGTTATTCCGCCTGCTGCGACTTTCTAAATCCTCAGCTTTATTCCAGAGTTCGGGGTTCCCAAATACCCGATCAATATGTGCTTGCTTCATTTCAACAAAAAAATGGTTGTTAACCAGATGTTGGTCCTCTCAATGGATCAACGGAAAAACATGTAAGGATTTGCTCCCATTCTCAGAGCCCTTAGGGCCATAGCACTCATATAGCTTTCAGATTCATCCCAAACATGTTCAGGTGTGATCTATGTGCAGACTCGTCAGGTTTTTCCAATGCCAAACTCACTTTGGGCACATGACATGTCACAACAGAAAAGCACCATTCACTATTCTTCTAAAACATTTGTCTAATGTGATTGCATGGTCATATTTTATACTTGATTTTATGTACTGTGCATGCTAGTAATGTGTCTATCTGAAATATACTTAACATTTAGAAGGGGTTGTCTACATACTTGAGGTCGGTCATGTGGTGTATTTAGCACTAAAATAACTCCATTAGCATTCAAGCATCAAGACATATAAGCCAGGAAGAGATGCATGTTCACATTGTTAAGTCATCCAGCCTGATGAATCCACAATATTAGCTCAGGTATGAAAGACAGGTTAAGCTGATTATAATCTGCACCGATATTAAAAGCCATGTCCAGTGAGACTGTATAAATTAAGTATAGTAAGGGGCCAAACACAGAACCCTGAGGCACCCCCATTGGTTTGCTGATGGTATTTTGCCCATGAAGTAATACTCAGAATGCAATTTTCAGTTTTTGTGATGTCCAGATCAGAGAGAGTAGACTGGAGATTGTGGTGATTCATCATGTCAAAGGCAGAAGACAAGTTTATTAAGGTTTCAATGAATAATTTTGGATTTGCTTAAACATCACATTAATGTTTAAACAGCCTGTTACAAGGAATTTCTTGGTGATGTTGTTCAGTTCTTAAGCATGTTTATCTGTTTGTTTGTTTAGGCAGCAGGGTCGAATCAGCAGTGATCCTTGCATATCACGGTTAGCGGTGGACAAACATGTGTATGTAAGTAAAAGGGGTGGCCACACTGTGGAGATCTGGGATAAGAAGACTGAGAGGATGATGAACCTCATTGACTGCGCACAGTTACTCAGGTGAAGTGGCAGACATTAACATAACTCATTCACACACTTTGACCCCATTTACACCTGTTATTAACATCCATTTCAGATTATCAGATCACAAGTTGTTGGCACTAAATACAAGTAGGGTCCAAAATGTTAGGAAAGGAAAACAGAAATGCATGTGTAGTGTTAATGCTAATCTGGTCTGTCCTGGATATCAGTGATGGACCACCTACTTGCCTGTCAATCACCCATTGCACTAAAACAAGATATTAAATGTATTTGGTTCAGAAAATAACTGTCCGATTAAAAAACAGTTGGAAAAACACATGCACAAGACTTCATAAAAGATCTCGGATTTGCTTCATATCAACATGAAGTGACACTGATCATGTGAAGCACATCTGAAGTTCATTTGTTATAGGAGTTTGACTGAAACATCATATTTGTGGCATGATGAAAGTTTTAATCATTTGGAAGCAGTAGTTCCACAACTTTTTGTGCTTTACGTTTCATGAACAGTGTTGGGGGTAACGCATCACAAGTAACGCGAGTTACGTAATCAGATTACTTTTTTCAAGTAACTAGTAAAGTAACGCATTACTTTTTAATTTACAAGAGAATATCAGAGTTACTTTTTCAAATAAGTAACGCAAGTTACTTTTTTTTCCAATTTATTGATTGACAGCTCTCCTGTCCCCATGTTGAGAGAAATCAGATGTTACTGTAGTTCTAAAATAAATATGAATATGCATTAATTCATCTCACTCACAAAAAAACACACAGATTCAGTATTCCTCAAAATGAATTTAAAAAATGCAACTCAGAATATGACGCAAACCTGCATTAATTAAATGTTAAACAACACAAATATCCTTTATGTATTTATTCCCATTCTATTAACCAATGTCTTTGCTTCTGACATTCGATGATCCAGTTCAACCGTACTAATAAGCACAAATTACTCTAGACAACATTTGTGTGTCTTTTTTTATTGCTGAAGTGTGTTGAAATGTCTTCTTCTGCATTCTACTGTACGGACGTAAATTTTCTTTCCCTTCAGCCTGAGGCGTATTCATTGCAGGTTTGGTGTGAAAAGGCTTTTATATTTGCCAAAAATATTACTTTTTTATTTTAAAACAAACAAGCAAGCCCTGTCCAGATTTAAAAAGTAACGCAAAAGTAACGTAACGCATTACTTTCCATAAAAAGTAATGAAGTAACGTAATTAGTTACTTTTTTATGGAGTAACGCAATATTGTAATGCATTACTTTTAAAAGTAACTTTTCCCAACACTGATCATGAAATCAGAGAATCTTCACATTTGAGGCTAAGTATGCTAAGTATCGACTTCCTAACCCTACCAATTTATATGTCCACAACAGATTAACGCCCACCAAAAAGCCCAAAGCCCAAAGTGAGGACCAGTCTAGACAAATGGTGCCGTCTTCGGCTATTGTTAAAGCTCTGTTGGTCCAGCACAGCGGTACTCTGTGGATTGGGACCAAAGAAGGACACATCCTGTTGGTGGAGGTCTCCAGCTGTCAGCTACTGCAGACCATCAGCCCTCACTGCCACTCCATACGCTGCATGGGCTCTGTGCTGCTAGGTACAATGTGATATTCAATATTACATGTAAAATATTTTAAATGTACTGAATTGTTTCAATAGAAATGACATTAACGTATGTTTTAGTTTTATATTCAGCTTAGACTTTTACCATATTTTAAACCGTAGACTTTTACCATATTTTAAAAGACAATATATGTAATTATGAAATTACTTCTAAGATGTATTTAAGTCCTACTTTAGTGGGTCAAAAAGCTGCATTTAATAAAAATTGACACTATAGTAAATTTTTATATAATTGCAGTTAACATGCCGTTACGTGTCTGAAAACATTAGTCGATTATGTTCTTGTAAAGTATATATTATTTCGTAATAAGTATTAATGTTTTTTTTTTTCTCAAGGCATATATACAGTTTAAAGAGCTTTTGTGTGTTTCATTCCATTACAATTGTTTTAACTAATTTTGTACAGAAATATTTATTCCTTATCTTTTGTTTATATTCTCTTGCAGACACACTCAACCGAAAGAATGTTATTATAGTACTGGGTAGACGGCAACGCGTGTCACAAGACCAAATCAAAACACAAGGCAAGAACATCATAAATACATATAGATTGAATTTTAAAATATAATTTTCATTATTTTAATAATAAGACAAATTCTATGCATGACGTTCATTTTATCTCAGAAGAATAAGGAACATGTGCTTCTGCATTACATGAGCCCTTCGAATGATTACATGATTAATATTTATAATCCGTTGATGTTTCCTGTGTCTGTGCTCGTCTCAGCTGAGGACTCAGTGCTGAGCGTGTGGAACAGTTCACTTCCTCTGGAGGTCAGAGATCTGATCAGACACTGTGAGCTACGAGACAAGATCACCAGCAAACTGAGAGAAACACTCCACAACTGATCGTACACTCTGTCTGCGCATCATTTCCTGAGAAAGCTGAGAAACATGTAACATTACTGTTTGCAACATTTGAAGGCACATAACAGAAAGTTCCATTGTCTACTGTCAGTAGTGCAGAATGAAGCACAGAGCTCATGTCCAGACGAAGCAGATGTCTGTTGGTCAACACGGTCGATTTGCGCAAATTCCGGGTTTCAGTTGAAGCGACTGGATTTCGCCGGTGAAAGAGCAACAGTTAATGCCACCGAACCTTTACTGTTTTGAAAAGGGACCCATGTGAAAATGCAATCTGTTTTATATAGTCAAGGGAAACATTTATTTTTGTTACATCTCATATGTTTGGATTATACAGAAAACCAAAATGAAAATTGCAAACACTTGAGTTAGCTTTATTATTTTATAGTATGTATTCATGATATGAAGCCATAAGAGCAGAGCAGAAAGCCATCATTTATCAAAAATATCTCTAATACCTCTTATGCAAATGTATCATGTTTAGTTTCCACTATGATACAATAGTCGCTACTGTTGTTAGCATCATGGGAGCACAGTGAATGAGCTGCTAGAGGTAACTAGCACCACTGTCTGTCATAAAAAAACAAAGATGAAATCTTGCACTTTTGAAGGAAATCCCACATTAATGCTAGTAATGCAAATATGTCAAATTCCAGAATTGGTTTTGAGGTCTGTTTATGAAGTCTCTGTGTTCATTGTTTGGAAATGAAATTATATGATGAGTAATCCATTGCTAAATTTTGAGCAATAAGCTAATAAATGACACTACACACATTCTCTGACCTTTTGTGAATTACAATCACATTATATTTAATGATCACAATAAGCCAGTGATTAAAGACTTTTTTTTTTTTTGTAGTTTTTTAGTCAAGCACAACAAAATATAACTGGAGAACAAGCCATAGATAAAGATGCTATGATAATATTTTTGTTACAAATATGACCTTTTACTGTTATTTTTTTTCTGAGTTGTGGGAATGCAATTATCATTGATGATTTATATTTGTATGTTGCATGCCAAGTATGTTTTTAATAAAGTTTTTTTTTCTTCATTTTGTATGATAGCTTTCTTTTTTTTTTTTCATCTTTTATTTCCCATTATTGTAAAAATAGTTTGATTATGTTTAAAACCTACATAGATGAGGACTAACATATGCCAAATTAAAATACTACAATATAACTAAATATTTTAATAGAATTAATACAAATATAATGTATATTAAACAATGATATCATTGTTATTACTACTAAATATTAATACAATTTAAAATGTGGATATCAATTAGAGATCGCTTTTAGAAATCATAACAAAATATATTTTAATAAAAATTAATACAAATATAATTTATATTAAGTACTAACATTGTTACAATTAAATATTCATATGAATAATTAAACGAATGCAAGGAAGAAATGCTTTGATCACATTAAAACAGCAGAACAAGTGCGGCGCTGTGATCTTTTCCCGCGAAAACAGAACCGCTCCAGAAGAAGAGTCACGTGTTCCGATTTGAAGGGGGTGGAGCTTGGCTGTCCTGGATTTTTTTTTAATTCTTCACTTCACATGCTCAATGCTGTTATTTACCGAAGGTGTGAATTATTGTTTCTGATTAGCCTACGTTTTAAGAATTAAAAAAAAAAACTCACTTTATATCTTGCGACAATGCGGTTTGCCGCTCGATGGCCCCGCCCCTTCAGCACCACGTGACACAAACAGCGCTCTCTCTGGTGACAGCAGAGGTTATATCACACTGATCAACGCTAAACTTCCTCTAGCATCGCTTCTGAGAGCAGCGGACGCTGACGCTGGCATGAGCCCGCTTCTCGCTGTGATTGCGCTCGGATCCTGCCGTTAGAGCCGCTTACCGGACGACAGATCAGCTCTGGAGCAAACTCGGACACGGCTCCGGTGAGTAACGTTCACAGCAGCGCATGTGTGGTCGAGCTCTACTGCATTAACGCTGCCCGTGAAGTTCAAACATGCGCTTTTCCGTTTGATTTTCTCAGTTTAGATCATATATGACAGTTGCCAATTATATCTGGCAGCACCTTACAACTTTATTTGTATTTTTAGTTATTTGTAGTAGCAGTATGTAGTAATATACTGCAATGTGTGAGTTTAATATGGACTTCTTCTTATTCTCATCAGATCTGGTTTTCAGTATGTCCTGTTCATGCGGACCTGCAGCGAGGGTGATTATAAAGTCTGTCCATAAAGGTGAGCGAACCATCAACACTCAAAAAAAAAAAAGACAAATAAAAAGCTGAAGAACTGATATAATGCACTCAACATTGATTCTTAACAGCAGATGAAGGCCAGCCGGCAGTTTGTAGTTCCCAGCTAACATTAGCTTTTGTCTATTCCCAGAAAATCTCACTTTTAAGATTTGTTATCCTCAACTAGGACAGTTTTAGTCTCAAAAATCCTCCGTGGAACGTTCTGGGAATGTTATTTCATAGTTTCACTTTGTGTTGATGCTCCCTTTAACAAATTCATTGAGCCCAATGTTTACTGTGGTGTAAAACGATGGTAAAAGAAGTGCACTTAAAGGGATAGTTCACCCAAAAATGAAAATAAGCAGATAAACATCACATTTTCATTTTTGGGTGAACTATCCCTTTAATCATACTTTTGAAAGAGTGCTTATTACAGACTTAAAGGAACAGTTCACCCAAAAATGAGCATTTGCTGAGAATTTACTCTCCCTCAGGCCATCCGAGATGTAGATGAGTTTGTTTCTTCATCAGATTTGGAGAAATGTAGATCCTCTGCGGTGAATGGGTGCCGTCAGAATGAGAGTCCAAACAGCTGATAAAAACATCACAGTCCATCAGTTAATGTGAAAAGCGGCATGTTTGTGAGAAACAGATCTATCATGAAGACATTTTGTAACTTTAAACCTCGCTTCTGGCCGAAATGTGAGTCAATCGAATGGAATTCAACTGGTTTGATCGTTTGGGTATTGTTTCCTGGCAGGTTTTTCTCACTCGCATCTTCAGCTCTTCAGCCGCACCAGAGCAGTTTGTGATGAAGTCCATCTTCCTCCATTCGTGCACGTGAGGCCGTTCTCACAGACAGCAGTGTGTTTCGCTTCTAAAGACGGCGATGGAGGAAAGGTACTCGTCAGTCTTATTGTTCCATTTACATGAATGTTCGCCTGATGTGTGAGATATTCACAGTTACGGTTTTGCAGAAGGGTGTAGGTGAGGCGGGTGGAAAGCGGGCGTCAGGCGCTGGAGGTTCAGGGAAAGGTGGCAGTCAGCTGAGATGTCCGAAGTGTGGAGATCCTTGTACACACGTGGAGACTTTTGTGTGTAAGTAAGGTTTTAATAATGAACTGAATAACTAGATTCCACATTACCAGTCAGTGTCTGTTCAGTTGTTATTAGGGTTGCAAAAAGGTGGAAAATGTCCAGTAAATTTTGGAAACATTCCAGAAATTTTGGAAACTTTCCAGGATTTTTGGGAATATTCCAGGGATTTTTGGAAAGTTTCCGGAAATTTTCCACCCCTTTGCAACCCTAGTTGTTGTTTACAAAATTGCGAGTGTTGCCATTTTAAGGGCAGATAAATGACATTTGCAAGAGTGTCCACCTTAAAAAAGAAAAAAAAAAAGAAAGAAAGGAAAAATCCAGTTTAAAGCACATTTGCCACATTCTTAGAAATGTCTGTTTGTATTAATGTTGAATTTATATGGTTTTGAAAAAAATGTTTGTGCTATTTTTTTACATTTCCCCTACACACACATTTATTTTACTTGTTAAATTTATTTTAAGTTTTTTGTTAATATAATGAATATATAATGAATATTTATATATGATATAATTAGAATTAATGATTTATTATATAAATATAATGATTTAGTTTCTTCATAAAAACATTAACATGTTGGTTGCACCCACATGATTTTTGTCGATCATGACTTTGATGGGGGTTTTTTTTTTCCCCAGATGTACTAAACCTTTGTTACAATTTTTATTTGTATTTTTTTCTAAAACATAATTACAAAATATGTACTAGTTATTTTTTTTTATCTTTCATTATGATTTTTAAACCGTTATGCCACTTTTCAGTATTCTTCCCACAAAAATATAATATATACACACACGCGCGCACACGTATACATACATATGTGACCCTGGCCCACAAAACCAGTCATAAGGGTCAATTTTTCAAAATTGAGATTTCTACATTGTCTGAACGCTGAATAAATAATCTTTCCATTGATGTATGGTTTGTTAGGATAGGGCAATATTTGGCTGAGATACAACTATTTGAAAATCTGGGATCTGAGGGTGCAAAAAAATCTAAATATTGAGAAAATCATCTTTAAAGTTGTCCAAATTAAGTTCTTAGCAATGCATAATACTAATCAAAAATTAAGTTTTGATATATTTACGGTAGGAAATTTACAAAATATCTTCATGGAACATGATCTTTACTTAATATCCTAATTATTTTTGGCATAAAAGAAAAATCAATAATTTTGACCCATACAGTGTATTGTTGGCTATTGCTACAAATATACCCCAGCGACTTAAGACTGCTTTTGTGCTCCAGGGTCACATATATAAAGGTAAACATAATGAAATGATTTGTAATTCAGTGACGCATGTTAACATGTTAGATTAGATGCAATTTAGAAATAAAATGAATCTTTTAATAAACTGAAGGTAGGACAAAGAATGAATGTCATGTCATTGACCTTGGCGTTTTGTTACATTTTTTTTTTTTGTACAGTAATGTGTTTTGTCGCCACGTGATGCCCAGAATAAAATCTGGCTCCTGAAGCAACACCAATGAAGAGCCATACAGATGATTCTAGGATCTGTACTAACTGCTCAAACTATGTCATATAGAGATGTTGTGAACTTATGGTCTTGTTGAGGAAACCGCTGGTTGTGGCATCTAGATATTCATGTCTATTGTATTTGCTCCACACAGCCTCTACGCGGTTTGTGAAATGTGAAAAGTGCCATAATTTCTTCGTGGTTCTGTCCGAGACGGACTCTAAGAAGGGTTTGAATAAGGAAGCGGAGAGCTCGGAGCATGTTCAATTTGCATTAGCTCAGAAACCCCCTCCGCCTCCTAAAAAGGTGCCGTTCCATCACACCATCCAGACATTATTACATTAACTTAAGTTGATATGTGTGTCATCAGATCAGCTTTTTAAAAGTAAACCAGTTGAAGCTAATCCTGTGACAGCAGAAATGCAGTGAACAGCTCTCACATGGGCTTCTGTTGTCTCAACCTCTTTAGATTTATGCCTACCTCGACAAATACGTTGTTGGCCAGTCATACGCCAAGAAAGTGTTGGCAGTTGCCGTCTATAATCATTACAAACGGATCTACAACAACCTCCCGGCAGCAGGCCGACAGCAAGCGGAAACAGACAAACAGAGTCCCCTCTCTCCCAGAGGTTTGTATTATATCATAATCTGACATTTATTAATAAAATAAAGTAGTTATTTTGGATGCGATTAATCGCGATTAATCGTTTGACAGCACTGAAATAAACATCTAAATGCTGTAAAAATGAACATGTTGTTCATGTTTTTTTCTATCTAATGTTAACAAATTGAACCTTACTGTAAAATGTTACCCTAATTTTAGTCTTTCAACAGTAGGGATGTAACAATTCACTCAACTCACGATTTGAATCACGATTTTTTTTTACAAAATGAGATTTAAGACAAATTATAAATTAAATGTGTCCTTTTATTTTTGCCTGGACAAAATGCTCCACGTTTCTTTGTGAAATTGAACTATAACACTATAATAATATACTAATATAGCACTTGCATATTATTGCTCTTTTGTTGGTTTTGATTGCTTCTATTGTC
>NW_015558590.1:11374-25782 GCF_001515605.1 Sinocyclocheilus anshuiensis | reverse complement strand
AGCCCCAAATCAAATAAATAACACAAATAAAATAAATATCTTCATATAAACAAACTAAGGCTTTGTCTCTGTTCTTTCCATTTAAAATTAGAGGCAACAACTGCATTTTAATCACGATCCAAACAAAGATGCTGCATACATGCAACACGAGCAGTTTTTAATCTAAATTAAATTGTATCATGTCGAAATTTGAAGCAAAAATAGAATGGTTTGACTTCAGTTTTGTAAAACTATACATACAAAAATATCTGCACGAAACCGAAACAGCAGACGAGCTGAATGAGACGCAGATTCACTCTCTGCCAGCAGGTGGCGCTTAAAGCGTTTCCTTGGTTTCCGCTGTAAACAAACCAAAGCCACGCTGCATTATAAAAAGAAAAAATACCATCTAAAGACCATAAGTTCCCCTCAGACATACATTCATATAAACTCCTACCTCTAAATTAATCGCGATTTGTTTAGCATCTCAACTGATTTGAATCGTCACATATTTGAATCGATTTTCAACCGGCTCGCGGTTAATCGTTACATCCCTATTCAACAGCATTCAGTATATCTCAACATTTATAAAAAAATAAATAAATAAAAATCGTTACTCTATAGATCTTGATAAAATATTTTCCACCTTGGTATTCAGTGAATGAGCACAATGAATAATAAAATGCAATAATTTTCATTTAAATGCTCCAATATAACAATACATGGTAATACATATTTTTTTTAACTAAAACAAAAACATCATGTAGAGATTTCCATGAATATTTGCAAGTTGATAATGCGATAAAATTGCGAAGTTTGCCTTGATGCCTAAAAATGGGATAGTACTTATCCTCAAGTTGTTCCAAACCTGTGAGTTTCTGTCTTCTGCTGAACACAAAAGAAGATATTTTGAAGAATCAAACTGACTTCCATAGTATTTTTTCCTATACTATAGAAGTCAATGGCTACCGTCAACTTAAGTCCCCCACATTCTTCAAAATACCTACTTTTGTGTTCAGCTGAAGAAAGAAGCTCATACAGGTTTGGAACAACTTGAGGGTGAGTAAGTGATGACCATTTTCGTTTTTGGATTGCCAACTAAAATCATAATAAATATATTCGCGCTGCTTTTCCAAATGAGATCAATTTTTAAAAGACACTTTATTTGGCCATTAGCTTTCCAAAACACAGTATCTTTATATTTGTTTTGTGATCCTTCCTTGTCCTGTGACCTGGCACATTAATAACATTTATGACTTAAATGTTTCTTTTGAAACTTGATGATTTCTATGAATCATTTCAAACTGGCTACCTAAATGCAAAAGTCAGTTGAATATAATCGATTTATAATTTATTGAAAAGCAAAGTGAAAAACTAGACAACAACATTCTTTTAACTAATTTTTAGAAAAAAAATATAAAAGATTAGGGTCAGTAATAGTTTTTCATTTTACTTTTTGAAAGAAGTCTTCTGCTCATCAAAGCTGCATTTATTAATTATTACAAATGGAGCTCTTTTGTATTGTAATACATTTTGAAATGTAATTTATTTCTGTGATTTAAAGCTGCATTTTCAGTGTCACATGATCTTCAGAAATCATTCTAATATGCTGATTCGCTGCTCAAGAAAGACATTTATTATTATCAGTATCAGTGTTAAAATCAGTTGTGCTGCTTCATATTTGTTTGTGATAACCATGATCCATTTGTTTCATCGTGTTTTGATGAGGAGAAAGTTCAAAAGAAGTGCATGCTATTCAAAATAGATTTTTTTTTTTGTAACAAAGTAAAAGGTCCTAACTGATACTTGAATCAATTTAACGCATCATTGCAAATAAGATTCTTAATTTCTTTAAAAAAAATCCTACTGACCCTACATGCTAGTTTGTGGCAGATAAAGGCTGACATTCCCTGTTCTTTAGCTCATTTGGGGGTCTGTATAGTTTGTCCGTCGTCCAGTAGTGTTTCTATAGTATTCCAGGCACCTAAAGGAAGAGTCAGCGTCTGAACTGTCCCCTGCTGTTACTGTTACACTGTGGTTTACTGTCCTTTTCTCTGTAGAGTTAGAGATCAGAAGACGTGAAGATGAATACAAGTTTACAAGTGAGTGATTGTTTTGTGTACTTCACTTTCACATGCAGTAAAATAACCTAACAGAGGAAACATTTGAACTTTCCTGTGGCCATATATTTTTTTGCTGACTCAGCATGACTCCATGTTTCCGTGTACACATATCAACCCTCTGTGCTTGTGTGCGGGGCACTTCAGGATCAGTTGGGTTCGTCGCTGACCTCCATAAAGTTGGATAAAGTGTCACAATGACTTAGTTACGCCTCTCATGGTCTCTGGCCATTCAGATTTCACACTGGGGCTTCTGTCTGTTTGCTTCCTATTTATAGTGAGGCCAGCAGGATCATTCTGGACCGGGCTTGCGTAATAGTGACCTCTAGCCTAACTTAGATCCTGAGATGTGAAATGAAGATATGAGTAAGCTCATGTATAAAAGTAGTTTACTTGTGAATTTGAGAAATAGTTTCGAAATTAGGAACGTTGTTAAAGTAATAGTTCACCCAGAATTAATAATTACCATTAATTCATCCCTAAAATGCAATTATTTTTGTAAATATTTTGTAGAATGTCCAGAATGCTCTTTTTTTTTTTACGCAATGAAAGATCCAGAACTCTTCCTCTAAAAGCAAACAGCACATTCCACACTTGACTGAAAACCTGTGTTTGGTTATTTCATATTTTTAGAGATTTAGCCCACAGGGCTTCCAGGCAAAATTCTTGTGGTCTCATGTTGCTTTTTCGTGTTTAAATAAATAGCACATGATCTGCTGGATGGAGATGTGAAGTAGTTTGGTTGTTTTCTTAGAGCTGCTTCAGATCGCTGGCATCAGTCCCCATGGCAACGCTCTGGGTGCGTCTGTTCAGCAGCAGACCAATCAGCAAGCTCCTCGAGACAAAAGGGGCAGGGACGTGCTTGACTCCGCCCACACTGATATTAAGCTGGAAAAGAGCAACGTTGTGTTGCTGGGACCTACTGGATCAGGTTAGTACAGGATTTCCACACAACTCTTTATAGCACCAACTGGTGGCCAATTTGAATAATATTTGGTGTATTTTTGCTGGCATCCCAAAGGGATGAGGATCTGCCATTTACAATTTAAATTTCCAGTTGCCTAAACCTGAATGGCTTTTGATAAATATTTATCCAGTCTAAATTTTTGGGTCAACTTCATGAAAAATACCTATAAAGTCATATTTAACTAAATATGATGTTTTATTTAAAAAAACAACTAATTAACATAAATTAACAATTTAGCAAACTATTTGTGGTAATGATAATGACTCGTAATTATTTTTTTTATCACAATAATGAGAATTTGAGGAAAAATGTGCTTAATTGCCATGCAAATAATGCAAAAAATCATAATGGCCCTAAATTTGGCCTCATTTTCTTAATGCAAAACATCATACAGGGCTCTAGACTCACGGTGCGTTCCAACCGGGATATATCGCCCTCCGAAGGGCACTTGGGAGTGAAAACAATCATGGCCGCCATATTGAAAGGTTGTTCTAAACCAAAGTGCTCAAAACTGGCCACTTCAAAGGGCCCTTTGGATTTCGAAGGGTACAACTGATGGACACTTCGGGCTCCCATGATCCTTTGCGCGGATTCTTTCCATGATGACGGCGCCTCCGTGTGGGCACGGGATGAAGGGCACTTCAAGAAACAGTTGTTTGGTCCCCTACACCCTTCAGCCCTTCAGAGCTCTCACTCCGGAGGGTAAAACCTTTGAAGGGATTAGGGCACAGGGATGAGCCCCTCCGAATGGAACGCAGGGTCATTCTTCCCACTGGTCGCTCTTTTGCGACTAACTTTCTCAGTTGGTCGCACGAGCACATAATTCTGTCGCAAATTTTTTTTTCTTTTTTGATACAACATTGGAATTAATCAATGTATGCTGATTAACTTTTATCAACGTTTATAGTTATATGGTAACGAAAGTGTTAACATTCAACCCTTTTTCACTAGTATTATATGTGATTTAAATTTTGTGAACAGGAGTTCCTTTCACTTTCGAATTCGCGATCTTGGTGTCACATTTTACAAGAAAAGATAATTGTCTGTTTTGCTTATATCTATACACCTTTCACTTTTTTACGACTAAAACAAAAGATGGATTCATTGTTATTCTTAATTAAATAGCACAACAACAATAAAACAGTAAGATGCAATGACAAACTAGCTTACGTAAGGTTTATTAACAAAAACGAATAAGACGAGGCATGGCATACACCACATGCTGTATTATATGTATTGATAAGCTACTACTAAATATTGTAGAAACTTATTTTTCTGTAAAGTTGCTTTGCAACGATTTGTATCGTGAAAAGCGCTGTACAAATAAACTTGAATTGAATTTAATTTAATTTAATATACCGATCAATAAATTACAGAATGTTTAGCAAACACTGAGGAATCAAGTAAATAAAAAAATATATAAAAAAAGAAAGAAAGCCTCCATAGCATAACGTGAGATAAACAGCAAAGATAAGTTTTTTAAAAATGAAAACAAAGAGAAAAGTAAAACTAAACTGGCTGTGGGTGACAGGACTTGTATGTTTTGTTTTTTCCACAAGAATACCAACATGTTCACCTTCTCTGGTTTATGAAGCGGTCTTTTATTTTACTTAAGTGTGAAAACCAAATCCTCCATCTGCCATCATTTCCTCATTATTCACGTCATTTTTTCCGTGCGCTGCGTGCACCTTCGCGCTCGTGCTGATGCGGCGAGTATAAACCAGGCTCTACACCTGAAGCTCTCTTCACGTGATCAGTGAAATCTGACTCCTGCTACAATGTGCTGCGGCTCTGCAACGCTCGCTGTATGGAGCAGACGCTTTGGAGCAGCGCGGAGCATGCACTCAATATGCGACCACGTCAAATTTTAACTCGCACATTCTCAAAAAATTGTCGGAAATGCAACCATTTTGGTCGCAGTCTAGAGCGCTGTTATATCTTATTATTTAGATTTTTGGTAGAAATATTACCCAGACATTTTTTTTGTGCAATTAATCCTTTTAGGATATTTTAGCACTTTTATTTATTTGTTTATTTGTTTATATTTATTCACTTTTATTAAAGACGGAACAGCAAGAAGGTGATCTTTATGAGCGAAAACCACAAAACTATTGTTATTATCAGTACAAAGTAGTCTGTGCGAAGTCTGAATTAAATTCAACTTAATGATTTGATCATTTTGATGTATTTTGAAATCTTTTGACATGATATTGTTGACATTCATAGGTAAAACCCTGCTAGCCCAGACTCTGGCTAAATGCTTGGATGTGCCCTTCGCCATCTGCGATTGTACCACCCTGACGCAGGCGGGCTATGTCGGCGAGGACATTGAGTCTGTTATTGCCAAACTTCTGCAGGACGCTAACTATTCAGTCGAGAAAGCCCAGCAAGGTCAGACTCTCAGACTTCAGAATTTCAAACATTTCGTCTTAGGAAAAAAAACACACATTCTACTAACATATTCTGTTACACCAAATACACAAAATAATGATCTTTAAAAAAGCATCATATGACCCCTTTAACTAATTCTGTAACTTTGTACAAATATGTTCTGCATTCATATGAAGCAAGCACACTAAAACAATGCCGCCCCACCTATGTGTAATATTTTCATTTAATAAGCAATGTCATAATATTTCCTTCTTTACAAGGAACAGAAGCTGACTGATATAAAAACGCCTCCATGCGTGACCTTTGAACATTTAACTGAAACATTTTGATTCCTCTTTCAAAGTTAACTTACTATTTTTAAAAACGAACCCTTTCCATTTGGACGTCTGTGATTTGTCATTCATTTGTCATTCTCTTGCAGGCATAGTGTTCCTGGATGAGGTGGATAAGATTGGCAGTGTGCCTGGAATTCATCAGCTGAGAGATGTTGGGGGCGAAGGAGTTCAGCAGGTCCGGGATTATATTTCAGCCACATTCATCTCTCCCAAAGCTCTATGATTCTGTCACTGCCAATACACAGAGTTACTGGCCTACTAAACTACATCACACTGCTGTAAATCTCTTATCAGAGCTACTGCCTGAACGCACAGCCAGAATTGTTGAATAGATATTAATATAATTTATTTACAAGTAATGATATGTAAGTAATGCACAAATTTGTGCAACTATGAAGCAGTTTTTTAAATGAGATATTAGTTGAATAAATCACATTGTGTCCATCTGTGTAAATCTAAGGAGCTGCGAGCACAACAAACAACAACAGGAAATGTTGTTGGTCAGTTGGCCATAATTTCTCTTACACATAACTGTATCTTAAAGGGTTAATCGATCGCAAATAGTCCAGTGGAAGTTGCTTGACTGTGTTTAACCTTGAAATGTGCTTGTGACATCGGTTTTGTTCCAAGGAACTCTTAAGCCGAGATATTGAGTTTTCCATAAACATGTTTAACAAATTTTTTTTTACAAAGACTGTGGTTAAACCAAGGAAAATTAAAAAGTTTTTTTTTTTTGCCAATACTGATACATAGAGGTAATTATTTAAAAAAAAACAAAAAATAATCATAGAAATGGTCCAGCAATCAACTTTACAATGTTTGGAGTACATGTACTGACCCTAAACACTTTTAGTGTGGACAGAAATGATTTATCTCTGGAAACTTGTTACATTATGCATAGTTAGAAAACACTGTAAATCATTGGTTTAGGCTGACCAACAGAGCATTGCAGCAATCTGCGTTTGAAATGACATGAACCTATACAACAGGAAAAAAGGACAGGAAGGGTCTAATCTTGATGCTCAAGCGTACTAATCTGCATGACCAGGTAGTCAAGTAAGCAGTCTGTGACAATCAGCTGATAATCAAACACTATCCCACGGGTTCATAGCTGACCTAGCTGGTGTTGTTACTGTCATGCCCGGCAGAATAATGATATTCTGTTGAATTGTTATAGACAAACTTAAAAGGTAGGAAAACTGTTTCTTAATGATGCTAGCTGTATTGTTTATATCAAAAAGAGAAGCGGACCAAGAAGCGAACCTTGAGGTGTCTTGGGTATCCTCGCTTCTGAGAAAATCATTAAGAATCAACCTGTGGAGCAGGACACAAACCAACAATGAGTAATAGATTAAACAGAGTAGCAGAACAGAAAGCTCCAGCAGAATTTAATTATTTTGCATTGTGTAATTGATGGATGTTGATGTTCCTGTGTGTCTGTTCAGGGTTTGCTGAAATTGCTTGAGGGAACAATCATTAATGTTCCAGAGAAGAACAGCAGGAAGTTGAGAGGAGAGACAGTGCAAGTGGATACAACCAACATTTTGTTTGTGGCATCGGGTGCTTTCAACGGGCTGGACAGGATAATCAGCCGTAGGAAAAATGAAAAGGTTATTTTTTCTACAGTATAATATAATTTACAGGTTCTCCAACGTTTGCCTGATTACAGTGTGTTATACTTTCTTGATGTCCCCTACAGTATCTTGGTTTTGGGACGCCCTCTAACCTGGGAAAAGGGCGTCGAGCTGCAGCAGCTGCAGATCTGGCCAACAGCTCAGGGAATGAAGTGGATGCAATGGCAGAGATTGAGGAAAAGGACCGGCTCCTGAGGAACGTTGAAGCACGGGACCTCATCGAGTTTGGCATGATCCCAGAGTTTGTAGGCCGTTTGCCTGTGGTGGTGCCACTGCACAGTCTGAACGAGGAGATGCTGGTGCAGATCCTTACAGAGCCTCGTAATGCAGTGGTCCCTCAATATCAGGCCCTCCTCAGTATGGATAAAGTATGTATATCATGCTGCATGTACACCAGGGGTGTCCAATCCTGCTTCTGGATGGCCAATGTCCTACAGTGTTTTCTCCAAACTGCTCCAACACACTTGCTTGAAAGTTTATAGTGATTCTGACGACCTTTATTACCTGGTTCAGGTGTGTTTAATTAGGGTTGGAGCTAAACTCCGCAGGACAAGTGGCCCTTCAGGAGCAGGATTTGACACCCCCGAACCACACCAACTGACATCGTTGTAACCCATGTTCTATACACCTTTAGTGGCTCTTGCTAGATCAGTAGTAAGTCTAGTTGTTCATCTTCTGGTTTTGTGATTTTCATTCCAGTGTGAGCTGAATGTAACTCCAGATGCATTAAGGGCAATCGCCCGTTTTGCACTGGAACGGAAGACAGGAGCCAGGGGTCTCCGCTCCATCATGGTAAATAACAGGAATCAAAACCTCACTCAACCATCATTCACAAGAATTCTGTAAGGCCACATTTACATTGCAGTCCTTTTTGCCAAATACGATTTGTTCACTATATCCGATTTTTTTTTCTGACGACCAGCTTACATTTTCTTTTAAAAGTGACTCTTATCCAATATCTGCATTTACACTGTACACTGGGAGACCGAAACAGGGTTGCCAGGTCTGCAAAACAAAACCAACCCAAATGCTAATCAAAAATACCCTAATCACTTTTTTATTCGGCAGGTTTCCAATTTAGTGGGAATCCCCCTCTGTCGAAATAGCAAGGGGGAGAGATCACTTTAACCTACGGACTAAAAAACAACCCATTGCAACAGTGTAAAATAAGCCCAATTCTGCAGGGAAACTGCAGAGCTGGCAACACTGCTGGTAAAACCAGCAACACCTGCAAAAGCGTCCACTTGAGTCAACATCATTTGCTTTTTCAATGACGTACAACTCGCGTTGACGGGAATATCGGATCTGTCTCTAATGGCAGACACAAATGTACAGATCCGATTGATACCAGATTTATTTCCACATATTACACGGTTATTACACGTTCCTGGGTCATATCCGAATTAGGTTACTTAAACCATGTAATGTAAATGCGGCCTAAGTCAACAATGTCCGATGGTGCTCCTTGAGGGCCAACGTCAAATGGAGTTTAGCTCCAGCTTTCCCCAACACACCTGTCTGGAAGTTTCTATTCATCCTGAAGACCTTGAGTAGCTGCTTCAGGTGTGTTCAAATGGGGTTGGAGGTAAACACTCCAGGACAGCGTCCCTCCAGAAGCAGGACTGGATACCCCTGCTGCTGTAAATACTTCTACATCTCTGGTCTTTCAGGAGAAGCTCTTGCTGGAGCCCATGTTTGAGGTGCCTCAATCTGACGTCATTGCTGTGGAACTGACTGAGGAGGTGGTCCAGGCCAAGTGTGGGCCACGCTACATTAGGTACAGCTACAGTTTTTCAAGCGGCTAATGTACTGTAGATATTAGCAATCTTCCAATCTGTTTTGGAGATGGTTCTTTAATGAATCAGTCCAATCCTTTCAGATCTCTTTTGAAATCTTCAGCCACTTCAATAGATCCTCAACATGCATTCACAAAACTGAAGCATGGACATGCTTCTGAGCAACCTATAAGAAGTGATTCTGTCCTTAAAGGTTTTGTTTTAGGGACCAGTGGCTCCCTAGTCGGTTTGTGAGCCTGGAGCACCAACTAAGAATGTGCAAAATAAACTTTGATTTTGTGTGTGTTTGTGATCCAGAGCTCCTCCCAAAGAAACCGAGGAAGAGTTTGACTCGGCCTCTGAGGAAGACAATTGGCCCAGACACGCCGACGCCGCCAACAACTGAACGTGAAGCTGCTGAGTGCACATCACGTCATTATTCCTAAAGACAGCAAAATGCCATCACTATGGAGTCCTTCCAGCTGGACCTAAACCGAGAGCTTTGTTTGTAGATTTTTAAATGGCGGCACGTTGAACAACAGTTGGAATGTGTATTACATTAAATATGGTGCATTTAATAACCTAATGCAGATATGAAAGTGTTAATCTAGTTTATTTTCAATCTCTGGTGATTGATAATATTTGTATCTGTCTAAAGATAATTATTCTATACTTATGAAGACGTTAGTGGATGGTTTGTTGCTTGTTGCCGGTGTGTGAACATTGTAAGGGAAGTAAACGGATTATGTTGAATTTTAGTATTTCTGGTGCATAATACACCTATGTCCTTTTTTTAGCAGGACACACTGATACCGCACATGTGATATTTTCTTATGCCTCTGTTTTAACCATGATGCTCAATTCTACAGCACAAGCCTCTGTTACGTACATCGTTTTACTGTTTTCAGACAACTTACTGTTTTCCTGTTAACTTAAGAACTGAACAAAAACAATGTGTTAATAAATTTGACAAAAGTTGCACACATTTTCTGTGCAGTCTGTGATGTGTACTTTCTGTTGCTTTATTAGCTTTGTCCTGTAAATTGCATACTTCAGTTTCTATTTAACTCTGCATACACAAATCAAAAGACAGTACTATCATTTCTCTGGTTTCGGTTTTGCTCTTATTTCTTTTTTTTTATCAGCCCACCATTTATTTCCCTGTTAAAAACCGAAACCAAATCCTTCAAGATAACAATTGAAACAATGTTTTGAATGATGAAAATAACTTTGGAAAAGCCCTAAAGAGCAATGAAATCACAAGTTCTGAGAATCATCTATTGTTTTTGTATGCGAGGCATGTTGTGATGGTCCCCTAGGTGGCAGCACAGAGCAACATCAGTAGATGAGACATTCATTCTTGTGATTACTAGAAAAGTAGCTTTTTGGATTGTCTTATTCATATCATGGTCTGCCATTAGTTTTTTTTTATTTAAATAAAGTAATTTAAAGCATAATTCGTAGTAGAAATCTGACAAGTTTGTATACTTGCATAAACAAAAACATATGCGAGTTATCAGAGTTATAAGTTATTAACCAGTTTGCATGCTTGTCCAATGCTGTACTTGTCTAATTAATATTAAGTATGTAATTAACGTGTAAATAGACAAAAACTAGCAGAATTGTTATAAGGCCCTTAAAATCTTTTCCACCTTTCACTTCATTAACTGTTTTTCTGACGTCTACCAAAATTATGGCTATAATAATAATATCTATTCATATATAAACTTTTTGAATGGCTGTCTTTGGACCGCTCAAAAGTGTGGGGTCAGTAAAATTATTTATTCAGATAGAAATACGTTTTAAATATATATTTCAAACGCGCTCCTCGTGAATTATATGCCTTGAGTCTTGAATCTCTTAAGGATCTGTGTTGCTACACTGTAAAAAATGACTGAATTTAATGGTAAAAGACTGTTAAATGGTTAACGGTAAATTCCCCTACTAAGTGTATTACAAAGGTACAAAACAGATTTCAGTACTTCAATAGGTTGGTATAGTAACATTACATCAGTTAATGAAATTACGGTATTTAACTGTAAATTTAAGTTAAAACTGTATTTTTTTAAGTTAAAACTGTATTTTGTACGGTAAAATTCCAGCAACCACAGCTGCCGGTTTTTTACCGAAATTTTATGGAATTTTTTTCCAGTGGAATTACAAACCCAACAAAAAGTAAATAAGCTATTTTCAAGGCGGACTTCCAGGTTCGTTTATTCAGCGGTGTGACACCTCCTCATAATATAAAGACCGATTTTTCGCATTAATAAACATAAAATAAGTTAAAGCTTACTTATTTGTGTGGATGAAGTGTATGGAAGTCAAAATGTGTCAAAATAGCTGAACACGTTGAAATGTCCCGCATAGTAACTAGATGTGTAACATTATTATGAGAATTATATTATTAAAATTGTGTTATTATTATGCATGCAGTTTTCATAACTATATTAACTGGTGTTAATTTGTCACACCACTGGACAATTGAAATGTAACAATAGTGAAATCAAGCCGATTTAAAAGTGAAAAAAGAAAACATAAAATAAAACTGACCAGTTACAGCATCAAAACATGAAAGCATGTACTCTTTTACGAATAAAGACACTTTAACCTTAAAACTGTCTTTTGTCCATGTCCATTTGTCAGCTACTCAGATATTACATCCCTATTTTAACTATACATATTACATATCCCTGAGATAATATTTTTTGCTGCAGAACAATGGCAGGAGAGAATCTGTGAATATTAAGAGACACTGGATCTAAAGGAAATGTCAGTGATGATACTGCCTCCTGTCCGTAGTCATCCTCCTCAGCACCTCGCTGCTGAACTGGTACGTGAGCTTCTTCTTGACCTTTTTGACCTCGCCGGTCTTGCTGTAGTTGCGCAGGGCCCTGGCCATCTTCTGGTAGGTCATTCTCTTGCGGTTGCCCTTCTGCTGGCCCCAGCGGCCGGCGAGTGTCTCCTTGTGTTTGGAGGAGAACTGAAAGACGCCTCGCTCTCGGTCCACCCACCAGATGCAGTCCCGCATGTCTCCGTCCTGCAGGAGGTCCAGGAGGAACTGATAGAGACGCACTTTCCGCTTGTTTCCTGCAGAAGTTGACGTTCAGTTTAAAGTCTGGATTGCACACAATCCCATCAGCTCACCACTTTTGATACCAATGATTTCTTTCTTCAAAAACTAACGTCAAAGGAATATTCTGGAAAACTATTTTTTTTTATAACCAAATAATGGTTCCCTTCATCTCAGTGGAATAAGATGTGACTTTTCTACATTTTCTATCTATATTCACATAAAAAAAAGAAAACTGAGCTTGATTCGGTTGTTCTGAAAGTATATTATTTATTTATTTTTTTTACTAATCTGGTATTTCATTGAAATGAATGGGAAATGCGAAAAAAAAAAAAAATATATATATATATTTGTTTTATTTTATTTTTTTTTCATTTGTCAAAAAAAAAAAAAATCAAATAAATTTCTACACAGAAATAAAGGCCTGATACTAGAGCACAAATGCAATGTAGAAAAGACATGCTCACTCACACACACACACACGTGTGACCGCAGCAGAGAGCATTTTTATAGAAAATGGCAAATAAAATCAATAAATCCTGCATAAATCTGAAAATGTCTGCACAAAAATGAAGGCCTGATACTAGAACACAAATGCAATGTGGAACGAGCATATTCACATTCAGCATATACACACGCACACCATTCATATCTGCTTATTGCAGTTTGTGTGTGTATGTGTGTGTGTGTGTGTGTGTGTGTGGTTTTTATTTACATTTAAGTAAAATAAAATTGTTTTAATTTTACTTTTTAGATTGAAAAAAATATGTGCCTGCAATCAAGTTTTAGTGACAACTTGTGTGGCATTTCTGCAAATTTATGTGGCATTATTGCAAAAGTGGGCACTTCAAAATACCTCAAACAACAAAAAAACTAATTTTATCCTTTGAGAAAAATACTGTTTTTAATGTATTTTATAATGTTTCAACATATATTTACAACATATATATCAGAAAAGTTGTGAGAGGAGCAGTTAGCCACTTCCAGAAAAATGAATGCATCTCCATGGGCCTCTGCTGGATATATATGGTCATTACACTTTAAATTTTTTTCAAAAACTGTAATTTCTATAAGTTTTTTTTCCAACCAGCAGATGGCAGAATTCTACACCTAACACCTAGATCAATATCCAGAAACAACTTAAATCAAATTTAGATAATCATTTAAGTGATTTTTTTTTTCATGAAAATGTAATATTTCACATGCAAGCTTTTTTAAAACAGTGGTTTACTGAACAAATTGCTCTTTATTTAAATAAATCAAAGTATAATTAAAATTAGCTTATGCTCTAAACTATATTGAGCCCTTTTACATTAGCCTGCTATGAGGTTACAATTAACAACAGTACTATTTATTTTTAATTATAATAATCAAGACTCGACTTAAAAACGTTTATGCAAAAATTAGGGGTGTAACGGTACACGTATTCGTACCGAACCGTTTCGGTACGTGTCTTTCGGTTCGGTACGCATGTGTACCGCACGAATACAGTTTTTTTTTTCTTCTTCTTCTCAGGAAATTCAAATAATAAATGGCGTTTTGACCATCTTTTATGAGGCATGACAGATTGCTGTAGAAACGCCTTGGAGAGCCGCTTCTGGGACGGTTCAGAGACGTGCTGGTATATAATCCCAACACAAGCACTGACTAGAGCGGCCGCGATCAGCTCCGGTTCCCGTGTCTGAGCCGTGACGCCCCGCAGATTTGTGCAGAGCGGAGCGCGAGTGAACGCGGTCATTCCTTCCTCTGTACTACTAGTTTTAACGCGAATAAACATGACTGAACATCTCATGCCTCATGTAATTGCTCAATCAGTGTTTCAACCGCGGAAAGACATCAACAATACAGAAATAAAATGTCACGTAGCATTTAATTTACCTCAGCAAGTCATCAGTGTCCACAGCTCGTTAGTTCAATCATACCGAACCGTGACGTTAAAACCGAGGTACGTACCGAACTGTCATATTTGTGTACCGTTACACCCCTAGCAAAAATGTAAATTGCACATAAAGCAGTTTTTAAATTAACCTCTTAAAATGTCTATTAGTTTTGTTTTCATAATATCATTTACACTGCTGTCATAACTTGTTTCATAATAGATTTATTTAAACATACATTAAATAATTAAGACATCACT
>NW_015558590.1:5790-11024 GCF_001515605.1 Sinocyclocheilus anshuiensis | reverse complement strand
AAAGCACGCAGGTGATGGAGATTTACCGCTGATTACAGAACCGGCTTTCTGACAAGATGCGCATTAAATATCGCCTGCGATTTATCGTGCAGCCCTACTCTGGACTTAATTTCTCGAGTTGTAGACATGAGGACTTGCCTGAGGTAAATTAAATGCTACGCGACATTTGTTTACAAGCCGTTTTAATGACGCCTTTCCGTGGTTGAAACACTGATTGAGCGGTTACACGAGAAGTCTGTCACGCCACATCAAAGAGCGCCAAAACGGCATTTAATGTTTGAATTAACTAAAAAATGGACATAATTTGAAAGACGAGACTCTGTTTCTTATCAAAAGTAATAATATGTAAAACTTGAAGTTTCAAATGAAGTTCCACCCCTGTTGAAAAAACCAGCATATGCTGGTTAGGTATGTTAAGGACCAGCTAAAACCAGCAAAGGACCAGCTTAAACCAGCATCCCAGCGTCAAAACATACCTAACCAGCATATGCTGGTTTTTTCAACAGGGAGGGGTTTTAGCACATTGCTACGTTTATTGCAGTGGTTATGCTGTATTTAATTTGTTCAGGAAACATAGGCTACATACCGAACCAAAAGACCCATACCGAAAATTTTTGGTATGAATGCTACACCCCTAGTATTAGATAGCATTAGTTAACCGCTGTGTATTACCTTATTATGGAAGTTTAGGGGCCAGACGTTCTGGAAGGTTTATAGGTAAAAACTTGGAGGTCATATATTTTTGGTAGTGCTTGTAAAAAATCATGCTACAGAAATAATATGAGTGCTACTGTACTATGCTATAGCAGTCAAGACCAGTTCATTTGAGTCCAGGCCGAAACCTAAGTAAGTTGAGTTTACGACAAGACCAAGACCATGAAAACAGGGTCTTGGACTCAAGACCTTTATGTTCACAGCTCACCTGAGCTGGAGATGCCTGGATGTCTGTCGTTGTCCTCCTCACCCTCGGACACCTCAAAGGGTGGACTGCGTCCCCCGGGGTCCTCATCATCAGTACTGCAGTGGGGGACGGGGGACCGCTGGTACAGTGGGTGGGGGATGTAAGTATACTGTAGAGAGAAACCAATAATCATCAGTCTTGCCTTAACGCATTTCTGGCTCCTTATACTAAAACATGAAGCCATGCAATCAAAGCAATCAATACTATCACCCAACTCGGTCCAAGTTCTCAGAATTAGGACACATCTATGGCTGTTAACTGTATCTAATCCACCTAACCTGCATGTGTTTGGACTGCAGGGGAAACCAGAGCTCCCTGCGGAAACCCCCTGACAAGGGGAGAGAACATGTAAAACCTGGCTCAGTCGGGACTCAAAACCAGGGACCTTCACGCGGTGAGGTAACAGTGCTGAGCCCCTGTTCCACCCAGACTGCATCCATAACCTAAACCTCAGTGGGACTTGAGCAGGTCATACGAAAACGTACAAATTCACATGAATTCGTCACCAGTTTCCCAAAACATACAAAAACATGCAATTTTTAAGTAAAAAAAAAAGCATGAACCTGCAGCCTAAACATAACCCTTATTGGGGCATGAGCAGGTCATACGAAAACAACAAATGAGATTGTATGAATTCATAAGAATTTTCAACCAGTTTGCCAAACCGTGACATTTTTAAATAAAAAAGCGTGAGCTTGTACCCTAAAACTACCCCTCAGTGGGCATGAGCATAGAAAACGAACCAATGAGATAATACAAATTTAGATGAATTTGTCAAAGGTTTTTCAAAACAGTCAAAAATATATTATTTGTAATAAGAATAGTGAAACTGCACCCCTAGTCCAAATGAGATTTCATGATTTTAGAGAATTTGGCATTAATTTGCTAAAGTGTGCAATAGTTACAAACTGTCAAGAGTCTGTGTTGTCTAAATTGTAATTTCACTGGATATTGGATAATGCAAAATATAAAGCAAAATATCAAACAAATGCAAATGATCAGGTGATGTTTTGTGATTAGTGTATCAATCGGACATTCCCCCACACTTATTTTCAAGCATAAAAAAATGCTGGTTTTGCATGATCTTGTATAAATATCAAATACGTGGAAACCACAGAATTACTTTACATTGAAAGAGGAAGTAGAAAAACTCAGTGTCAACAGAAAGGGACACACAATGGTGTGCTCTCAGATTTACAAATCAAGTGTGCATCACGTTTTGCTTCCAAATCAGCCCAGAGAACCACAGAGTTTCATTTCTATCAGCAGAATGACACAAACACATTTAGAGATGGCCTGTTTATTACTGAATTATATTTGGAGGGGTGTATCTAAAATGAACGTTTATATTAATTTACACTTGGTTTCGATGTAAGTGAGCAAAAATGCACATTTAATCACTACTTCTCCTGGTGCTGCATGAGCAACTGTCATTTAGATGATATAAAAAATACAATGTGAGAAAATCAAAGCGAACCCATTATAATAAATGATACTGTCCACAGTGGATGCGACTCGACACTGACAGTGAACTGAAGCCCAGGTTAATTTCTGTAATGCATGCACTTGCGATACTTCCGACAACCATACGAATGGATTTAGAACTTCGTTGACATTATTAGCGTAGACAGCATTTAGCTATTGAGACATGACCACAACTAGACACAAGTAGAGGCAATGATAGGCTTAGGGTTAGAGGTTAGTGTTGGTTTAAGCATTACACTGTGATTTACATGACCAATCAAATCATTAGAATGTATGTGGGCGGGGTCTGTGCTTAAGTGGTTTAAGAAAAACGGAAGCTAAATTGTATGGAGAAGCCTAATTTTATTACGTGTTTATTTTGTGTGTGCGTGTTCGTTTTGTAATATATGATAAAAATGTAATTGATTTCTGTGATCAAAGCTGAATTTTCAGCATCATTACTCCAGTCTCCTTCAGAAATCATTCTAATATGATGATTTGCTGATTAAGAAACATTTCATATAATTTTCAATGTTAAAAAGTTTTTTTTTTTTTTGTGGAAACTGATACACTACTGGGCAAGTAAGATTGAAAATAATAATAATAATAATAATAATAATAATAATAATAATAATAATAATAATAATAATAATAATAATAATAATAATAATAATAATAATAATAATAATAATAATAATAATAATAATAATAATAATAATAATAATAATAATAATAATAATAATAATAATAATAATAATAATAATAATAATAATAATAATAATAATAATAATAATAATAATAATAATAATGTTATTTCTATTTCAAATAAATGCTGTTCATCTAATTTTTTATTAATCAAAGAATCTGAAAAAAAAGGTATCTCAGTTTCCACAAAAATATTAGACAGCACAACCATTTTTAATATTAATAATAATAATAATAATAATACTTTTTTTTTTAGCAGCAAATTGACATATTAGAATGATTTCTGAAGGATCATGTGACACTGAGGATGCTGAAAATTAAGTTTTGCCATCACAGGAATAAATTGCAGTTTAAAATATATTAAAATATAAAACATATATTTTAAATTGTAACAATACTTCACAGTGTTACTGCTTTTACTGCATTTCTGATCAAATAAACGCAGGTTTGGTGAGCTTAATTATTCCTGGCAGTGTATGTGTTGATGAGCTGCTTTATGTCTGAAACTGTATGCTCAAATATCAAATGCTGAAACTCTAGCAAATTCAAAACTACTAGTTTGCATCAGATTCAGAGGCTTGACTGTGATTGTCTTCGGCTCGCAGGTCTTGTGTAAATGTGTGCAGCAGCAGCAGCAGCAGTCTTTAGTCAGGAAAAGACAGTGTTGAGCAATCAGTCTGTCTCCGCTCACATCCTGCCCATCTCTCTTTCTCTTTCTTTCAGACCTTTCCTCTGATTACAGTCACTGAACCAATATTACTAACTGAACATTTTTCCTGCAGACTAAAAACTAAAGTAAATTGAGCACACCTTTATTATCTTTCTTATTTTACTGAATAGAATATAATGAATTCTGTACTTCTGTTGAAAGGCCACAGTTAATCAGTTCATAGACAGATAGACAGACAGACAAATAGATGATAGACAGATAGATAGATAGATAGATAGATAGATAGATAGATAGATAGATAGAAAGACAAACAGATAGACAGACAGACAGACAGACAGACAGACAGACAGACAGATAGATAGATAGATAGATAGATAGATTAGATACACAGATAGATAGATAGATAGATAGATTGATAGATACACAGCCAGACAGATAGATAGATAGATAGATAGATAGACAGACAGACAGATATATGATAGATGATAGACAGACAGACAGACAGACAGACATATAGATGACAGACAGATAGACAGACAGACAGATAGATAGATAGATAGATAGATAGATTAGATACACAGATAGATAGATAGATAGATAGATTGATAGATACACAGCCAGACAGATAGATAGATAGATAGATAGATAGACAGACAGACAGATATATGATAGATGATAGACAGACAGACAGACAGACAGACATATAGATAGATGATAGACAGACAGACAGACAGATAGATAGATAGATAGATAGACAGACAGACAGACAGACAGACAGGTTTGCTGACTAACCTGTGGAGGAACGACAGGTAAAAATGTTCCCATCCCTGAATCTACGGCTGCATGGAAGGACTCCACGTCTCCGTAGCGGTATGTGCTGGGATGCAGCTCAGTGAAATGGTTTCCTTGAGGCGGCTCAAATTCACTGTGATGGCCTTGAACACTTGTGTAGTCCCATCCACTTTCTTGCATGACAAAAAGGGAGAATAAATTCTGAAGTTAAATTTAAAATAAGTATGAAATTGTATGGAAATGTATTTTTATTTTATTTAATTTTAATTTTATTTTTGTTTATTTTATTTAATTTTTGTTTAGTTTATTTTTGTTTAGTTTAGTTTAGTTTAGTTTAGTTTTTTATTTTATTTTATTTTATTTTATTTTATTTTATTTTATTTTATTTTAGTTTTTCTAGCTTATTTTAGTTTATTTAATTTTTGTATTTAATTTAATTTAATTTAATTTAATTTTATTTTACTTTATTTTTGTTTATTTTATTTTATTTAATTTTATTTTATTTTAGTTTAGTTTAGTTTAGTTCCCTTTCATGGGAACTTCGAACTGCGTCCTCTAGGGGTCGCTATGGGGAACGCCTCGTCGTGACCCGTGTCTGAAGCATACATTGAAAAAACACCAACTCGTTGGCCGGCGACAGCC
>NW_015558590.1:0-2149 GCF_001515605.1 Sinocyclocheilus anshuiensis | reverse complement strand
GGACGCAGTGTCTCGTTCCCTACTCAGGGAACCATGGTTACATAAGTAACCTGAGACGTTTTTCTAGCTTATTTTAGTTTATTTAATTTTTGTATTTAATTTAATTTTATTTTAGTTTAGTTTAGATTAGTTTAGTTTTTCTAGTTTATTTTATTTTATTTTATTTTAGTTTAGTTTAATTTAATTTAATTTAATTTAATTGAATAAGTTTAGTTTAGTTTAGTTTAGTTTACTTTATTTTATTTTATTTTAGTTTAGTTTTTCTAGCTTATTTTAGTTTATTTAATTTTTTAATTTAATTTAATTTAATTTAATTTAATTTAATTAAATTTTATTTTATTTTAGTTCATTTTAGTTTAGTTTTTCTAGTTTATTTTATTTTATTTTAGTTTATTTTTTCATTTTATTTTATTTTATTTTAGTTTAGTTTAGTTTAGTTTAGTTTAGTTTAGTTCAGTTTATTTTATTTTCAGTATCCAACAAAGCAGTTCAGGGTATTTAGAACCGCAAACAGAATCATCACACAATGAATATATAGAAGTGGTAGTAGTAGTCAAAAAAAAAATTCATCAAAGTTGTCCTACGATAAAACGCATTTTGGTTTTAGGTTTTAGGACAATGAAAGGTTTTGATCCACTTAAAATGTTGACTAGTACACACACACACACACACACACAAACAAACAAAACAAAAAGCTCAAGCTCACCAGGATGAGTCTGAGGGTCAGTACTGAGATACGGGTAGAAGTCATATATCGGCCGAGCATCTGGATCATGCGGAATTAATTCTTCTGACAACTGAAAAATAAATAATTAATTAAATTAATTAATTTTTCAGATTTTTTTCTCCACATTTTTGCTTTTTACCTATTTATATAAAGGTTCACTAAATTGTATTTATACAAAACTTACTAAATGACCAAAAAGACAAGTAAAAAATGATAAAAAAAAAAAGAATTTTTCAGATTTGCCTGGAAAAGTTTCAAATGTTTGAAACAGAATGCAATCTCTGATGTACTTACAGGTGAAATAACACAGCCTTCCATTCTGTAATGCAACATGAAGCCCTTCACTCATATATCTTCTCCTGTGGCGTCTATCTCACAGTTTCCCACCAGTGTACAGAATATTGCATAACGTGGAAATTACTTCACAAGAGCGCTGTACTGTGGTATCGCAAATGCGTCAAATCTTGTTTTCAAACTCTTCTGCCTTCAGCTTCACCGTCCTGATGTGAGAAAGACTAAATTTCCTGTATTGCCCATAAGTGATTAAGATGACCTCACTGAAGCATCTGGACTCTGATTGGTCAAATGTGGCGACGACTCATGATTTTTCATTTGTGACACCATCAAGGGATTTCGGCCAATCATGATCCAGTTGATGGCTTGGCTTTATGTGTGTCTCTTAGATGATTATATGTTTTAATTATTAATGAGTAAAGTTTACAGATGATACATTTGACCAATTTTAGAAAGATTACTTAATATATTGTGTGCACACTCCAGACCTGCCTAGATAAAAGTACATCAAACTTTCTGCTCTTAAATAGAATATTGTACTATTTTCACCGCTTCAGGGTGTTGTAAGATCTTAATCATGGATTCTATAGACCAGTTTCTGCCGCATTGTTCTATTGTGTAATACAGTAAACGTGTATTTGTAATAGTATGAGCAAAGCTAAAGAAAAGCTCTGTTTTTGTGTTTATGAGTTGTTGAGTAAATAGGCCGTGTGTTGTGGCCTTGAGTCAGTCAATCAGAGGGAACGTTTTACATGTGCTATTTTCTGAGAATCATAAACTTCAGCATTCGCCCAAAGTGAAGTTCTGAGAGAGCTTTGTTCCCTTTTTAATCAAAGCATCGCACTGTTGTCGCAGATTTTGAGGAAGCAACTACTATTGCAGAATAGACAAATGCACTATTCTGTGTTTGGCCTGGATTTTCATATGCAAAACTCGACTGACATTAGGTGTTTCTGGCTTCGTTTCAAAAGTGGAAAAATTTGAGAGAAAATACATTTTTTAAATTATTTTATTGTATTTTCATTATGAATAAAACGGAATAAAACTATAACTAAATAAAATTAAAGTCCATCCATCCGTCCGTCTATCTATCTGTCTGTCTGTCTGTCTCTCTGTCTGTCTATCTAT
>NW_015558589.1:615372-628401 GCF_001515605.1 Sinocyclocheilus anshuiensis | reverse complement strand
CTATGGAGAGTCCCCACAAACCATAAAAACAAACCTGTGTGTGTGATCTTAAAGACAAGGGTCTCGCTCTCTTTTCTTTAATAGTGCCAATAAATCAGACAATATTTGGCCGTTTTGTTCTAGGCATCAAGCGTCTCCATCCCTGACAAGATAAGAGAATTTCTGTTTTGAAAAAAATGTTTAGTCAAATAAGTGTTTTGTTGAAATGTTCAAGTAACAATGAATTTAATGTGACATTTCAGTAGAAGTAGAACAACTGAAATAGTGTTTTGTAAAACATGCTCCAATAATCATTTAAATTAACCGCTTTGGAAACTGTTTTTTTCCGGTGTGTGAGTGAACATACTTGTGTTTCTTCACTGTGAGCACTCTCATCTGTGGAAAATAACACACTCTGTCTGATTTCTGTATGTGTTTATTACACACATGAGAGTGACTGAGCTGCTGTGTTCTGATGCAGAGGCTAACCCATCAAAGGCTTCTGCTTCCTCTGGACTTCTTTACAGCGCTGCTGCATCATGGGTAATAATCAGACTGATGCTCCCTGAGTCACACTCATGTTCTGGTATAAAATACAGTGAGATCAGGACTAGCCACACTAATATTTTATATTTCCCTGTGTGATTATGACAGACACTCTTAAAGGCAGCTTCTGTCACTTAACAACACTAAACACACTGACTGCTTTAGCGGGGCATGTTGTCACACTCTATGGGATACGCTTTAATAATGACAACGATTTACAAAGTATAAAAAGCCTTTTTCCAGCACGTATCTGTACTTTAAATGTATTAGACTATTTAATGGCTTTTCATTAGGATTTTAACAACGAAACAATTGTAAGCCTTGTAACCTAACTTAAACAGTCATTATCAGAAACACCCAAAATAATTCCAAGTAGCACAGATTTATATATATATATATATATATATATATATATATATATATATATGGAATTATATAGTATACTATATATAATATAATATATGGAATTATATAGGGAATGTCAACGTAAAAGCACTCTATAACTATAATCATTAAATCATTCTATATTATGTATTGCAAGTAATTTGGGGAGTTTAAAAGGCACTCGTTTTTTTCAGTTGCTTTATGGATTGAAATAAAATGTTAATTTAAATGCATTTGTCAAACAACCTACAAAGCAATTTATGTAGACTGTATTTGGGCAATTATTATTTTCTATCGTTTGAATTGCATACAATTCATATATTCCATATCCATATACCATTACATATTTATATAGACTGACCATTATTAACATTATTTAAATGAAGTTATGATTTGTTTTGTTTAGGAGACGCATACAAATTGTGCTTTTGTGTGACTTTACAAAACTAAAATGTATTTTTTATTAGTAAAGGAAAATGGCAACAAGAGTCCAGCACACAGGGGAATAAATAAAACGATATATAAACATAAAGAGCTGAGTCTGACTTTTGTGCACAATCACACACACACTCTCTCTCTTTCTCTCTCTTACACACACACACTCTCTCTCTCACACACACGATGTTTTCGGGGTAAATGCTCCTCGAGTGACTGATTTGGCGTCTACATGGGGATCGATGTCTGGTGGAGACGCTTCCACCGATGATCCGGGCGTACAGGGTTGTGACGAACCCACCTGAACTTCTACATCACACTTCTTCTGATTTCACTCAAAGCGCCTTGTAAACTCTCAATGGAGCCGCTGAAGAACATATTCTCCCGCGGGCCGCTGTCCACCTGGAAGAGCCTGGATCAGACTCAGAAGGGCAGCTTCACCAACCCGGTTTGGACCGCTTTGTTCGATTACGAGGCTGCGGGGAAAGACGAACTCACACTGCGTAAAGGGGACCTAGTGGAGGTCCTGTCTCTGGATTCGGAGATATCCGGAGACGAAGGATGGTGGGCAGGAAAGGTCAACAACAAGGTGGGAATCTTCCCCTCCAACTACGTCTCCTTCAAGCCCAGCGGATACGGTGAGCTGCAGGGCTCCGGTTTGGGACCGAGCGAGTTGGAGCCGGAGACGGTGGACTTCAGCGAGCTGAGTCTGGAGGAGGTCATCGGGGTCGGCGGGTTCGGGAAGGTCTACCGAGGGACCTGGAAGGGTGAGTTGGTGGCAGTGAAAGCGGCCCGTCAGGATCCGGACGAGGATATCAGCGTCACAGCCCAGAACGTCCAGAACGAGGCCCGGCTCTTCGCCATGCTCCAGCACCCCAACATCACCGCGTTCAAGGGCGTTTGCCTGCAGGAGCCCAACCTGTGCCTGATCATGGAGTATGCGTCTGGCGGCCCGCTGAGCCGTGCTCTGGCCGGACGACGGATCCCGCCGCACGTTCTGGTCAACTGGGCGGTGCAGATCGCCCACGGGATGCAGTACCTGCACAACGAGGCCATCGTCCCCGTCATCCACCGAGACCTCAAGTCCAACAACAGTAAGCTCACGTCCTTCTGTTCTAGACAGGCTCAGTTTCCAGCAGACATTTATGCTGTTTTATTCAAAGATACTTACTTTGGATTCAAGCTGTATATTATATAAGTTCATGCATTCACTGGGAATCAAATCCATGACCTTGCGTTTCTATTACTTTTTTAATAGCCACAAGAATTTAGACTAGGGAATGACCGTAAAGGAGACATTTATTTTATATTTACACTAATACATTTGGTAGAGACATTCTGAAGCAATTTACATTGCATTAAGTCTACATATCTGGTCAGTTCATTAATTTCCTGGGAATCAAACCCATGACCTTGCATTTCTATTACTTGAGTGCCACAAGAATTTAGACTAGCGAATGACCATAAAGGATCCATTTATTGTATTTTTACATTGCATTCAATTTACACATTTGGTCAGTTCATTCATTCGCTGGGAATCAAACCCATGACCTTGGTGTTTCTATTACAGGTTAGATCAGCTAATGATAATAAAGGATCCATTTCTTTTAAATTGACAAAAATGCATTTGGCAGATGCTTTTTTCCAAAGCAACATGCATTGCATTGTCCACACATCGGTCAGTTCATGCATTTCCTGGGAATCGAACCCATGACCTTCTCGTTGAGCTACAAGAATGCTCAATTTTCTTTTATAATCCCATTTCTGTTAGAGTCCATCTCAACGTTCCCATTTTTCATCCAGTATGGTCCGTTCTTGGGTTCATTCAGCCGCTGGCGCTGTTGTGTTTTGGTTTGGGATTATTATCAGGCCCACATGGAATCTCGCCCGCAGAACTCGGGGAAAAGCTCTGCAGGTTTCCGCAGAGTCGTAACGCCCTTCATTTACAGAGCTCTACATCCTCTGGCTGTTGCATGTGCATTTGGTTTGGTATTGTGTCTAACTCGATTGTGCATTCAGCTCTGTTGGTGTAAATTTAGCTCTGCTTAAATCCATTCCACAGAATTCCACCAATAATCTTTTTAAAATTCCATCTGGGCCTCGATAGTATTTATTGGGGTTATTTGGTTGCGCTCCAGGACACTGAGAGAATCGCCTGTTTTGGAGAAGAGGATATTCCCATGGCATGTATCACACAGTTGTGAAGGGAATGCTGTTGGCCTGGATATCAAATGACTCACACACACACACACACACACACACACACACTTTGCCAAGTTGTGAAACTCGATAACAAGACCACACACGGGTCAAAGATCATATTAGGACACAGACATACGGAGCTGGACTTTGTGTTTGCATTGCTCATTATATTGTACCATGTTTATTTGTCGTGTACTGATAGATATTTATGCACCTATAAATCTGTACAGCCTTGATTTTACTCAGACCAAAGTAAATGTATTATTCTTAAATTTAATGATTATGTCTTATGATTAATACATTTAACATATTTTCATCCAGCAGTTGACCATGTTTCATAAAAGCATAATAATCTGAATGAACAGTAATATTTCATTAGTCCCAACTGTAGGTTCTTTATTAATATACATATTAAATTCTAACATGAATTGCAGGTGTGTATTTTTCAGCATTAGCAAAGACTTTGATCGCAGCTCATCCAATCAGAATAAAGAGTTAGAACTATAAATATTTATCTCGTAAACACAGAGTTGTTTAATGAGAACGTTTTTTGTTGAGTCAATAGTTTAATTTGAAGAGTTTCTTTAATCAGTAGTTTAATGTGAACTCTTTATTAATATGCATATTACATTTGAACACAAATTACAGGTGTTTATTTTTCAGCATTCTCAGAGACTTTGATCACAGAATATGGAGTCAGAACTATTAATGTTTATCTCGTAAGCACTACGTATACAGAGATGCACAGTGCTTTTTAAAAGCGAGTATTTGTAGTCTTCCTTCCTCAATTTTTCTTTCTTTTTCCCCACTCTCTTACACCTTTACCCAGTGTCTGTTTGGTTATTGTCCACCCACATATATCCCATGATCCTTACTTCCCTCGAGTCAGGAGAGAGCGTGTCCGGCGGGCTGGAAACCACCTCAGTTGCGTAAAACAAACTTTTTAATGCCGGCTCGCAACACACTGCAGCCAAAGCAGCTCAGTTTACCGGCTGTAGCTGCGATCTTATCTCTCTCTCTCTCTCTCTCACTCTGCCTGTTGTTTTTTAATTCTTTCCGAGCTCTTTGTCCCAGACCTGCCCTTACTTGTCTCTCGAGCTCTGTCGTTCCAGATCGCAGCATCCTGTGTTTTTCTTTCTTCTTTCGTCTGTTTCTTTTGTCCCCCCAGCTAACTTCATTTTTTGCTTCCTACTCATTTTCTAAAGACAGCCTCCCTCTGTTCCTGCACTCCACTCGATGACGGAGGATCATGGGCCGGCGCTCAGTCTCTGCCAGTAGTTCAGCGTCAATTATTTCAGCAAAGAGCTCCTTCACTTCTCATTATTTCATCACTAGTTTAATCTCAAGAGTTTGTTTTTCAGTTAGTAGTTTAATTAAGCTTTCAAGTTTAATCAGTTGTTTAAAAGTGAAAAGTTTCTTATTTAATTGGTAGTTTAGTTTGAAGAGTTTCTTCATTCAGTAGTTTAATGAACAGTTTCTTCTTTAACCAGTAATTTAAATAGTTTCTTCTTTGTTCAGTAGTTTAGCATGAAGAGTTTCTTTAATCAGTATTTTAATGTAAAATAGTTTATTCTTTAATCAGCGGTGAAATGTCAAGAATGTTTTCTTTATTCAGTAGTTTAGTGTGAAAAGTTTCTTTAATTGGTAGTTTAGTCTTAATAGTTTTTCATTCAGTAGTTTAATTAACCGTTTCATCATAAACTAGTAGTTTATATTAAACAGTTTCTTCTTTAATCAATAGTTAAATGTGAAAAGTTTATTCAGTAGTTTAGCATGAAGAGTTTCTTTAATCAGTAGTTTAATGTAAAATAGTTTCTTCTTTAATCAATAGTTAAATGTGAAAAATGTATTCAGTAGTTTAGCATGAAGAGTTTCTTTATTCGGTAGTTCAGTGAAAAGTTTTCTTATTTTTTCAGTAGTTTAATGAACAGTTTCTTCTTTAATCAGTAGTTTAATGTGATAGGTTTATTCTATACTCCGTATTAATAGAAAGACTTTCTTTAATCTGTAGGGTTCGGTGAAGGGCTTTCTTATTTCATCAGTAGTTTAGGGTGAAATGTCCTCAATGATAGTTTATGTAGTTTCTTCTGGATTTAATCAGTAGTTCAGTTTGAAGACTTTCATTCTTTCATCAGTTGTTTGATGTGAAGTTTCATTAGTGAGATTTGATGTTACAGTTCAGTGAAATGTGTATCAACACCAGTGACAACTGTGAAATTCTGGTTAAAACATTAATTAATCAGGTTATAGTATGTGCTAGAAAGATTTTTTGAATAAACCATGTATCCAAACCCTGAAAAGTTCTGCTGTCACCTGTGGTTGTGTTCCGATCCTCATGTGTGTTGTATTTAGTCATTCAGATCCTCGCTCAGCTCATTCTCTCCGTCTGTCTAATCTATTACGATCTGATTGTTTGCGAACTTTACCGCTTCACACAACATTCCAGATCATTTACTTGATGCTAGAAGCTTGGCTTGATTGTCGTCTGGTTGCGATGTTTGTCCTGCGAGAGGATTTTGTGTCCTATAATCACATTCATTCTGACATTTGAAGGTTTCGCACCCAAACGTGGCTCAGCAGTCCAGAGTCTGAGCGTCTGGTGTTTTCCAGGTGAGCGCGAGGACAGAAGATCACTTTACAGGAATCTAGCCAAGCCAAGACTATTTTATCTCTATAGTGCTTTTCACAATAAACACTGTTTCAAAGCAGCTTTACAGAAATCATGATGTTAATGTTTATAATGTCTGTACCTTCATACCTTGAAGCAGATAGAGCTGGATGGTAATATAGTTTCATTATGTTATGATATAAACAATCACACAGTTGAGATTTACTGCCGGCTGAGTGTTTGGAGATGATAGATTTTGTGGTGTGTTTGCATTGACACAGACAGACAAATGAAGTCAGATCTGCGTGTTGATTTCAGACCTGTTCAGAGTAAAGCTGTGTTAAATCTGGAGGGAGTTTCTGAGGTGACTAATGTGTAAATCAGTTTTTATCATTCGATTTCTGCCATGTGTTTTAATGAAATGTATTTCTCCACTTGTTTCTGCATGCTTTATACTTGTTTGTCACTTGATCAAATTTAAGATTCTTTACTGTTTTGGCTAAATATGCCTTAATATTAGCTTTACATTTTGATTTATTTACTTTTTAGGTTTTTTTTCTTTTCATTTTTATTAATTTTGTGTTTAAAAAAATATCTATATAGTTAATAATTAATCATTTTTAAGTTAATTGAATTTTTATTTCTAGCTAAACTGCAAGAACATGCTATAATGGTATATCAATGATACTACAGTTTTTTCTTCAACAGCTTAAACACATTTTCAGAACTTTACACACAAATCCAAGAACTGCACACACAAAATGTAAAATGCCATACATCTCTTGCAAAATATCACAAACACATCTCAAAAGCAAACATTTGCAAACACCTTTGCCATAATATTAATTCCTGTTAGATTTGTGTGTGTTACATAGAGAATTGTGTGTTGTGTTTTGCAAAAAGTGTTTTATGAAATTGAAAACCGAGTCAAAGTCTGTGAATTAGTGTATGGTTTTGCAGATTTGGTGTGTGGTTCTGCTGTTTGAGTGTCAGCTTTCAGAAACTGTGTGACAAGGAAAGATTTAGTGTGCAAGCTGATCAAAAACACTGATATGGGTTTGATGAGTAAGTGATGACTTTCACAACTGCATGCCTAAAGCTTTTACTTGTTTTGTTTCCTGATATATTAATACTTTAATTGTTCATGCACAGAAGGAACAGTCCAAACCATCCAGTGCGGTGCTGGAAATATGGCCTGTTTCTTCATCATGTATGGTTTACCTCTGATGCGTTAAACTGGTCTGGGCTGCACACTGAAGGGCTTTAGGGTCAAATCTGTGAACTTTAGTTCTGTTGCAAGCCTTCGTGTTCGTCCTGGTTGACTGCTGTCTGCCTGTGCAATCACAATCAGGATTTGTGTGTTTTGTCATGTCGGCTGTGTGCTGCTTCTCTTTAAAGGCTCTTTAGTTTAGACACATTGTAAGTTAGTAGTTTTGCACATGCACATTTAAATGTGATTTTAGCTTTTTTAGATGTTCGGCGATTATTGTAATATTGCAGTCTGAATTGCATTGCTTGGCAGTTTTATTTAAGCTGCTTTGACGCACTCTGTATTGTATGAAGCGCTATATACATTTAAAGGTGACTTGATTGATTTGAAACGCTCTCCGCTCGAGAGGATGCACACTCCTGAGTTTAGACACAGAGCGACTGCAAGCGTCATCTTCTGCAGAGTCGAGGAGGAAGCTGTCTGACGTCAGCGGTGCTTCTTCTGTGCAGACATCCGCAGCTCTGAAGTGCTTCTGTGTGACTCGTGGTTTTGGAGTGAAACTCTCAGTTAGTCAGCTTGTGATGTGAGTTTGGGGCGGGCCGAGTGCAGATGAATGGAGCCGGAGATGTGGACTGAAAGAGTGACTTTCAAACACAGGCCTGCAGAGCAGATCGACCTAAAGAGAGAGAGAGTTCACCCAGAAATAAAGCTTCTGGCATCATTCAGTCAAATATGACTTGCTTTCTTCTGTGAAACCGCAGGAGATGTTTAGCAGAGTCGCAAGAGCTGCTCTTTATAGCAGACACCCTAAAAAAAAAAACACCCTAGAAGTGTTTGACCACTTTAGTGCATATATATGCTAACTAAAAGCATAACATTAAAACAAAAACCATAAAAAATGTTCATTAAAATATTATAAAAAACATTCATTAAAATATTATAAAAAATAATGTTAAAGAGTGAGTGAGAGAGTGTGTGTGTGTGTGTGTGTGTGTGTGTGTGTGTGTGTGTGAGATAAGGACGAGCAGCTCATGGCCTCGCCGTCTGTTTATTTTGGAATTTGAAATTGAGCAGCAGATTTGGGGAGGAGGCAGGTATGAGCTTGGCACGGGATTCCCCTTGTTCCAGCCTCAGAAATATTTCCCAGCATGCACTGGGAGTTCAGCTTTTTCCCAAAGACAGTGGCGCTCTGGAATGAGCATGTCAAAGGGGCAGAGTATTCCAGAAACACACACACACAGCAACCCAAATCATTCGAATAGTGGCGGAAACCAGAGTGTTATGTTTCCTAAACAAAATGTGCAGTTTGCCCCCGAAACACTGCTGCGTTCTCGATCGTCATTTTAAGTCCATGTTTGCTAGTGCTTAAAGTCGGCATGACATATAAATGAATCGGTTTTCTAAATGCATGTTATTGATTGTGAATAATTTAGCCATGCATGTTTCATTTTTATACAAGGTCAGAGTCCTCGTAATGTCATACCTGGATCTTCTCTTTGGTAACACGGATCTGTTGTCTGTGCTATATATTTACATCAGTGTATTGAGGAAGCAATTCCAGTGTAATGTTAGTATCACTGAGATGCTATTATAGCTTTCATTAATATTTGTAAAAAAAAATTCTGTTTTCTGTTTTCATTTTCATTTTAAAGTTTTAGTAATTGTGTTGTGTATTTTGTCTTTTTTTAAATATTTCTATGTAGTTGCTATTAATTTTTATAGTTAATTTCTTAATTATTACACCTAAATTAAATTGAATGAAATTAAAATGAGAAATTATGTCTTGGTAACTAACTAAAATTATTATTATTATTTACTTTTATTTCAGTTTATTTTTTTCTTTTTCTTTTTCTGTTTTTTTCTTTTATTATGTTTATTTTATTTCAGGTAAAGAGTTTTTTTTATGGTTCTAGTGTTAATGTTAGTTTCAGTTAACAGGAATAACCCTGGACACAGCGTGATGCCGCTGATATTCCTGAGGGCTCGACGGGGTCAGAGGTCACAGCAGCACCTGGCCCTAGTTAAACTTCAGCCGCTCACAGCAGCACAGCAAAGTTAATTAGTGAACCATTCAGAGATTTCAGAGAACCCTCTAATGAATCTGCTCTCTGTGTGTGAGAGATTTAGAGGCTTTCTCTTCCCGCCACAATATTAGGGGTTTTGGGTGGTTGCCAGGGCATTGCTATGTTGTTTGAGTGGTTGCTAGGGTGTTGCTATGTTGTTTGGGTGTTGCTATGAGGTTTTGGTGGTTGGTGGGGCGTTGCTATGTAGTTTCAATGGTTTCTGGGGCGTTGCTATGTGGTTTGGGTGGTTGCTGGGGCGTTGCTATGTGGTTTTGGTGGTTGCTGGGGCGTTGCTATGTGGTTTTGGTGGTTGCTGGGGCGTTGCTATGTGGTTTTGGTGGTTGCTGGGGCGTTGCTATGTGGTTTTGGTGGTTGCTGGGGCGTTGCTATGTGGTTTTGGTGGTTGCTGGGGCGTTGCTATGTGGTTTTGGTGGTTGCTGGGGCGTTGCTATGTGGTTTGGGTGGTTGCTGGGGCGTTGCTATGTGGTTTTGGTGGTTGCTGGGGCGTTGCTATGTGGTTTGGGTGGTTGGTGGGGCGTTGCTATGTGGTTTGGGTGTTGCTATGAAGTTTTGGTGGTTGCTGGGGCGTTGCTATGTGGTTTGGGTGGTTGATGGGGCGTTGCTATGTTGTTTGGGTGGTTGCTAGGTGATTGTCAGCAGGTTCTGGTTGATATCTCTGTGTTTGTAGTGGTTTCTGACTGTCTGAAGTGTGAGAGAGCATCTGTCTCTGTCTGCCGTGGGCTGGATTCTGCTGCACTGGGGGTTTTTCCCTCAGAAGAACGAGTCTTTGTCTTGTACGATGTACAGACTGTCTGGCAACCTCAACACACACACACGCACAGACAGGCGGCTGTGAGAAGGTTAGCTGGTTGATCATGTGATCACCGGCGCTTGCTGAGGTGCATTCTGGGAGCCGCCTCTCACACGGTAAACAGCCTCTGCATCCAAACAAACACAGCTGGTCACCGTGTCGCCGTGGCATCCAGCGTGTGGTGAAGACGGTCGCATTCCTTAAGAAAGCCCAGAGTAATTACAGAGTGATTTCTGAGCAGAGCAGATGTGCAGAGACTGACACTGAAGCATATGAGAGATCTGATCGCTCACAGACACGTTTACAGTCTGCTTGCACTGTTGCTATTTTTATTGGAACACTTTACTGTTAATAAAGAGTGCGATTTGATTTGTTAAATAGTCTTTGGTAGTGACAGCAGGACACACAAATGGTCATTTCACAACCGATTGACTTGCATTTGATTTTGGGCTGCAACAAACAATTGTTTCGATAATCGATGAATCTAACGGTTATTAGAACGATCAATCGTCGATTTCACTGATTAATCAGTAGACTTTGATTGATTATTCAGATTTTAGTTAAAATATTGAGTTATACATATTCTAACAAATGAAGGTAATCACTTCAGCTTTTGAAATTCATATTATGTAATTACAATTATTATACAATTAATTTATACAAATAAATACATTTGGCACACAACATGAGATGACAGACAGAGAAGGTATGTGATAAGATGCTTTATTTCTGGATAAACGATTTTATTCACTATATAATCTCTCTTAAAGTACCTTATGGGGTTATGATAATCAAAACTAGATCAAGCTTTGATCTCTGCAAACCAAACTATCACTTTAATGAAATAATTTGTTTTTCCATCATAAGCTATAGCTCCACACTGGAGAGCTGCTTTGCAACAGAAAATCGAGTTGTAATTCTGAAAGCGACACTGACTCTGGTAAAGCTGCTTGATTCAAGGCTGTCTGTTGTATAAAGTACTGTATAAATAACCGTGAGGTGACTGGACTTTACTGGAGTACTGAACAAACATCCACATCGCTGTAATCAGATGCTTTCTGAACGGCTGCTTTCTCACCGCTGTCAGCTTTTCTTGTTCATTTTGTTATTAAGAGGAAAGCACGCAGCATATGTTTACATATTCATCCAAACGGCGCTCAGCAGCTTCGGCTGCGTTTGCTCTGAAGCGTTGTGTCTTCTCTTGAATTACATCCAGGACTGCTCAAACCGCATTACTGCAGGCTCTTACGTTAATAACGTTAGGCCATATGAGATCAAACGACAACTCGACAACAAAAATATTTGTCTACAATTTTTATTGTTGACAGTGTCGATAATGTTGACTAATCGTTTCAGCCCTAATTTGATTAGTGACCTAACATAGTGCCATATTTATTTGTTTATTTACAAAATTATTTTAATAGATTTTTTATTGAATTAAGTTTTTTTTTTCAATGATTATATATTTTTTATTTTAAAAATAATTATTTTAATTATTTTTTATTTTATAAAGTATGTGTATTTTTATTTGTATTTATATTTTTAGCATTTAATGAAACATAACTGTATCTATAATTAACATTTATCCGAACTCATGCATTTTGTAGTATTATTAATTTTCCCCTGTGCTTGTTGCAATGCATTCTGAGTTCTCATGCGGTCCTGCCCTAGTGAGTGATCTTCACGTCAGGAGTGTGCTGTCTGTTTGTGTTTCGGAGGTGTATAAGGGCGTCAGATGATGCTTGAGCTCTTCCGGGTCGATCTGAGATCAGGTTTGCGTTTCAGAATCAGCGGTGACAGAGGAGAATCCAGCAGGTCCTGGATCAGTGCTGAATGACGCTGGAGACGCAGCTGAACTCTATGTGCCCCGATACTGCAATACAGGAAGTGCAGAGAGCAAGACTCAGACATGCTGATTTTACAGAATCATTTCTGTGCGGAAATCTCTGTATGAACGCTTGTCTTTGCATCGTGCGTCTGATTGATGAGCCTTTACATTACACTAGATCTGCTCAACAACACAGAAACACTTAAAATACACTGATCAGCACAGGAAGATTTGCTTCTCCGTTTACGTTTATGCACAAGAGAGTACTGCCAGTTTTTGCTTTGTTATTGTCTGTGCATGTTTGGTAGACATTTTTATCCATTTAATCAGTCTGTGCCCATGATGACTTTGGCTCTTCTGTTCGAGCTCTTGCTGCTCTGTGATGAATTGCTTTTGTTCCTCATTTGTACGTTTCTTCGGATCTTCTAAATGAATAAATGTCAGTGTACAGGAACGCCTGTATTAAAGCATGTCATGATTGAGCTGATACTAGTTGATCTAATGTATCTAGTAGTTCCAACAGGAACTCTGATGAGATGTTGGTTAGTAAAATATGAGTTGTGCCTGTAATGGTTTATGAAAGACTCCACAGTGAAGCGTATTCTTGAAAAACATCTTGAAGTGAACTAAAGTAACTCTCCTGTGGGTCGCCAGATTCTGTCGTTTTTATTTAGAAGTGTGTCGATTTCATTTGCGTCACTTCCTGTAGAGGAGCAGATTGACGGAAACCAGCCTTACCGCCACAAAGGAGTGTGTGTGTGTGTAAATGCGGTCGGGGGCAAAGAGACAGACAGATTCTTCTAGCTGGATTGAAGGCCGAGCGGCAGTTTCACTTCTTCATGTTCTGCAATTTCGTTCCACATTTCCTTCATCATCCAGAACACAGATGTGTGTGTGTGTGTGTCTAAATATTTACCACTGCAGAAACTGGCCAGTTTAAGGTCTGCTGACTGTGTGTGTGTG
>NW_015558589.1:607286-614734 GCF_001515605.1 Sinocyclocheilus anshuiensis | reverse complement strand
TTTACATCAGAGTGCGCGTCTTTCACGCAGCATACAGCGGTGTTGTGCATTTTGACCAGTTGATGGGAAAAGTATTCTTAAAATGCATTCAAAATTCTGAATAATTTGTAATATATAATTATTCACGGTATGTAGAAGTGCCCACAATAATACTATCGTGCATATTCATTACCGTGATATATCGCATTACCGAATACCGGCACAAGTCTAACACTCACACACACACACACACACACTGTCTTCCTACAGAGAAAGAGACAGGCAGATCTCTTGTTCTTTGTGTGTTTTTAAAATTTCCGATATATAATCATATTTCTATATATACTGCATTCACTATATGGACAATAGCATTGGGTCACGCCTCTTCATGACCAGTGTTGGGCAAGTTACTCTGAAAATGTAATTAAATTACTGATTACTCCTTTTAAAAGTAATCAAGTTACTTTTTTGATTACTTTATTTCAAAAGTAATTACATTACTAATTGTAACGTTTTTCTGTACGTCCATGAAATTTACATAAAAAATTTAGTTTTGTGTCACCTAGTCACAACATCCCAGCATATACGCTTCTGATACATGTTTGTTATTAAAGCATCAACATTCGCAAACCACTTTTATTTTTAACTAAATGCAAGCATAGGCTGCTGCGTACATGGTTTGGCATGTCAGAATGCCAGCAAAGGGCGCTTCCTTTATCTCAGTTCATTGCAGTCTCACAAAGCTCTGTGATAGCACAATAAATATATACATAATGAATCTTTCATAATGTCTACAGTTTGTGTGTTATAATGAGAGGATTCGTGAGCATGCAAATTTCAGCACTGCACAGGAACTCTGAGTGGATTCTAACACCTCTGATTGGCCATTGTGTTCCAGAAATCAACATTGCTCAACGCTGCAAACACGTGTTATAAATAGAAACTCTGCCTATGCTTGCGCATGTTAATGGTTTTTATTTTATATTAGTTCTTGTTGCTTTTGTGCAATAGGTGAATAACAATTTATTTGTTTTTTAGATACTTTATGTTTAGATATGTCTATTTTCCAGGAGTCCCGCACACACACACGAGTCTCTCCCCCACAAAAAAAAAAAAAAAAAAAAAAAAAAAATATATATATATATAATTTGGAAATTATAATGCCTTAAATTACTCCGTTACTAAAAAAGTAATCAAATTACAGTGACGCGTTACTAAGTAATGCCTTGCTGCCCAACACTGTTCATGACTGAATTCAGGTTTCAATCAGACCCGTCGCCACAGGTGTGTTAAATCAAGGCCACGCAGTCTGCATTTACACACCTTTGTGAAAGAAGGGTCATTCTGAGGAGCCCAGTGGATAGAAGCGTGATACGGTGATAGGATGCCAGCTTCTCCGTGTGTTTCATCACTGCCGGATGCTCAGCTGTAACTGGAAGTGTTTATGAACAGCAGCGACTCTCAGCAGAAGCTTCATGAATGAATTTTCACGGCATACAGCTGAGCGAGTAAAGCACACAGATACTGGACTCTGGAGCAGTGGAAACCTGTTCTGTGCACTGACCAATCACACAGTCTGACCTCACAAACGATCTACAGTTACATTTACATTTAGTCATTTAGCAGACGCTTTTATCCAAAGCGACTTACAAACGAGGACAATAGAAGCAATCAAAATCAACAAGAGAGCAATGATACACAAGTGCTATAACAAGTCTCAGTTAGCTTAACGCAGCACACGTAGCAAGGTTTTTTTTAATTATATAATAAATAAAAAGAAAGCAGATAGAATATAAAAAGAATAGAGCAAGCTAGTGTTAGTTTTTTTCTTTTTAGAAAACAAGCAGTTAGTAAATAGTAGAGTGCAAGTCTAAAAGGGGCATGTTTTTATTTTTTTTAAAGAATAGAGTTAGAATAGAGCGTGCTAGAGTTAGAGGGTCAAATAAAGGTGGAACAGATGTGTTTTAGTCGTTTCTTGAAGATGGTTAAGGACTCAGCTGCTGGGATTGAGTTGGGCAGGTCATTCCACCAGGAGGGAACAGTTAATGTAAAGGTCTGTGAAAGTGATTTTGTGCTTCTTTGGGATGGCACAATAAAGCGTCGTTCACTTGCAGAACGCAAGCTTCTAGAGGAACATAACTCTGAAGTAATGAATTTAGGTAAAGTGGTGCAGAGCCAGTGGTGGTTTTGTAGGCAAACATTAATGCCTTGAATTTTATGCGAGCAGCTACTGGTAGCCAGTGCAAATTGATGAACAGAGGTCTGACGTGTATTCTTTTCGGCTCATTAAAGATTAATCTTGCTAGATAGAGGTTTGATAGAACTGGCTGGAAGACCTGCCAAGAGAGCATTGCAATAGTCCAGCCTGGACAGAACAAGAGCTTGAACAAGGAGTTGTGTTGCATGTTCTGAAAGAAAGAGCCTGATCTTCCTAATGTTGTATAAAGCAAATCTGCAGGACTGGACAGTTTTAGCAATGTAGTCTGAATGAATCTCATCTAATGGATCTACTGAATGAATAGGCAAAAACTACCACAGAAACACTCAAAAACCTCTTGGAAAGCCTTCCCAGAGGAGAAGGGGACCAACTCCATATTAACGTCTGTTTATTTAGAAAGCTATGTCATAAAAGTCCCTGCTGGTTTAATGTTCAGGAGTCCCAATACCTTTGTCCATATGGTGTATAATAGAGGCTTCATAGAGAGAATATATAACCATGCTCAAAAATAGTTTTTGTTTTTATTAATTATTTATTTGCTCATTTACTTTTTTTTACCTTTTAATTTACTTATTTGCTTCTTTTTTTATTTATGTATTTAATTATTAACTTAAGTAAATAAGATAATATTTATATTTATTTTTGTATTGGTGTACATATTGTTTACTTAAGTAAATAAATATTTATCTTTTAGTTACTTATTTATTAATTACTTACTACTTACTGTTATGTAAATAAGATAAATATTTATTTATTTATTTTTGAACTTATTTATGTATTTAAATGTTTACTTTCCTGGCCTTCTCTGTTCCTCTCTAAATAACATTGCAGCACATTTCACAACATCGATCTCATACATCTAGGATCACAGGACTCATTTCTTTCAAGCAATCTCTAGTGTATTAAGTGCTATAAAAATAAAGGTGACTTGTCAAACTGGACATAAAACTGGACATTAAAAGATGAACTATTAAATAGTTAAACAGCAGTTGACAAGTATCGTGTGATTGTTGATGGTTTAGAGGAGGATGTGAAAGATATTTTGTGTGTGTGTGTGTCTCCTGCTGTCGTTGTGTGGTCTGTGTTTGTATGGTGCACATTGTTTTTGGAGGGAAAACATTATCGAGACAGTATTTCTGACATCTATCTCTGTGTGTGTGTGTGTGTGTGTGTCAGTTCTGCTGGCGGAGCCTGTGGAGAAGGACAGCATTGAGGGCAAAACCCTGAAGATCACAGATTTCGGTCTGGCGCGCGAGTGGCACAAGACGACGAAGATGAGCACGGCGGGAACCTACGCCTGGATGGCACCGGAGGTTATCAAATCATCCACCTTCTCCAAAGGCAGCGACGTCTGGAGGTGAGCAAGTTTCCTCTGAGAAAACACGTCTGCCGTGAGGTCAGCGTTAATGAAAACTGGCGAAAAACACTTATTGATTACCTTTTTCCCCTTGCGTTTGCCAGATTTCAAGGGTTTAAATCCCCTCAATCAGAGCTTCTTCTTTTTTTAAAAGGACTTTGTGTTTAATTTATCTCCACGATCTGGCAACTATACACACACTCTGGAAAAAGTGCTGATGATCGCCTTATTTGCAGCTCTGTTTAATTTATTCACAAACTGGCAACCATTTGCACCACTCTCTCTTACACAGTGGAGATATTCTGAAAATAATGAATGATGAAGTCTTCACATGCATGTTCTCAGCACTTTTAATCATGATTTAGTCTGAGGTTTTCACTTGCTGAGGTTGAAACTGTACATTTTGTACTTCAACTGAGGCTTTATTCTAGCTGCTGATGAGTTGCAGTTATTGCAGTTTATAGACTTCAGTACTAGATGACGTTCTTCTGCTCTTCAGGAATTACCGGTTAACCCACTACTGGAGATCATATGATTAACTCACTGCCGCTGTTACACAGTTATGTAATAATGGCTGAAGTCAGGAGCTAAAGATGAAGCTCTGATGAATCTGTGAAAGGGAAATTCAGACCGAGTGATGTCAAACTGCAGGAAAGAGCCTGAACAAATCATGTTTTACTGATAGTCATTATGTGTTTTCACTTATCCCATCCTTAAACATGACTTCAGGAAGCCATTAGCTAAAAAAGTCATTTGATGTTGTAAAATGTCTATAATTGACAGCTTTGAATTTACAACACAAATCAATGCAATGAAAAATAATGTATTACATCCACTAATGAAACAGTCACTAAAAAAGTTTGAGCTTAATTTGAGCTTTTAAATTCTGTGATTTTTCTATCAGAAAGCTCAGAAAACTGCTGATATATATATATATATATATATATATATATATGTATATATACCATGCATTAAATGCACCATATGAACTTTTACAGCAGTTATAATTAATCAGACATGAAAGGTTTTAGCCTTTTTTGAGCTTTTCAGTGCTGTAATATTCATATCAAAGCATATTGTAAATATAGGCCTGGTTTCACAGACAGGGCTTAGACTAAGCCAGGATTAGGCCATAGTTCAATTAGGACATTTAAGAAATTTTTCATAAACATGCCTTAGAAAACACATTACTGGTGTGCATCTTGAGACAAAATAAACACACTGATATATTTTAAGATCAGTCAGTGCAAGTTTCTTTCATTTGACACAGCTCAGACTTACATTTTAGTCTGGGTCTAGACTTAAAGGTGCAATAGGTGATTGTCTTCAGAAACATTTTTTGTTATGCTGGTTGAAATTCTCTTCACATCCCGATAGCAATCATTAAGTTAAGTGGTCTAAATGTATTTATCTGTATTTATACATTCTGTGGAAGGCATAGGACCAAGAAATGTTCGTCCAATCAAAACGTTCGGTCCGAGCATTTTAATTGGCTTTCCTACCTGCCTGTCTACGTATGTATTGGCATACCTCTGTGCACTTCTACGAGTGTGATATTGCGTTTATACAACAGTTCGATGGCACAAGTGTGTAAATACATAAACAAAATAACAACGGAGTTTCTTTAAAAGCCCTCTTTTGTGCAGAACTACTTCCTTCCGCCACAGATTCAAATCTAAAGTTGACAGTTTAACAGCTGAGCCCAAGCCTCCATTACTAATTACAAAACGTCTCTTTAGAACCAGTAACAAAGGAACGTTGAGTTGCTTCATTGAAAGCTTATTGTATTACTGTATTAAAAGCTGTGTATTATGTATAGTAGAGTATTATGAAGAGACGGATTGAGCGGGTGTGATTATTACCTGCATCTGATCCAGCATTAATTCTTCAGAAACAGTCTCTTGTCGCCATCTAATGGCGGAACAATGTAACTAAAAACTTTTTTGAAACACTGCTTCATGAAGCTTCAAAACCTTTGCGAACCATTTGTTTCTAAACAGTGGTTCGGAGCGCGTATCAAAATGCCAAAGTCACGTGATTTCAGTAAACGAGGCTTCGTTACGTCATAATTGTTTCGAAATTTCAATAGTTTGCCTTTGGGGGGCGATCTCTGATCTCTGAATCCGTGAATCATGTGAGTTCATTGAGCTCGCCTCCCAGCGTCTCTGATCTCGGATCAGTTTTATCAATTTGTAGACATTTTTAACGAGACGTGTGTAATTAAAAGGATGAGTTGTAGTCTCTTACTGGCCTGTTTAAGCTCTCCATAAAACAAACAAAACAAGCCCTGCAAATTAATAATAATTATTTTAAAAACACATATTATACAGACACTTCATATTTAATGGTATTTCATTATTTTGATTGCATTTAATATATTATTCTTTTCAAGAAAGCATTTGCATTGGGTTTGTAAAAAGCAGTTTTTGTTGCATTTACACAGTTTTGACCAGCAGGCGTCACTAGCGTGTGGTGTTTCGAGCGCTTCGAAACGTCGCGAGGAGGAGCTGAAGCGCGCGGCGCTGGAGCAGAAGTCTCACGAGGAGTTCCTGCGTCAGCGCGAGCAGCAGTTAGCGCAGTGGGAGCAAGACGTGTTCGAGCGCGAGCTATCGCTGCTCATCCTGCACCTCAACCACAACCAGAAACCCAACGTCAAGAAGCGCAAGGGAACCTTCAAGAAGCACAAGCTGAAGGTGAAGAACGGAGAGAAGATCAGCATGCCGCAGGGTGAGGCTTCACGTCATATAAAGATGATGATAATTATTACACTCTCTTTATTAATGAGCTGCAGATGCACAGTAATGAGCTGTTGTGACACTAGAATGGAAATGATAAGGGAACATGTAACAGAACACAGAAAACACACACTTCTTCACATCGTTAGTAATAATTAACCGTATTGTACTCAACAGTGGTTTCGCTGTTAAAATGAGACGCCAAAGGTGAACCGGGTTAAAAATGAACTCACAGATATCAACATACTTACACTGTTAATTAAACACAGTACAAAAAGACAATAGTTTTATATTTCTGAAGTCTTATGTTTAAATGTGAGGCATTATATCATTAAACATGCACTCATTTGCAGAAATGTCCAGAACAGAAATCTAAAGTCAGGTTCATTATTCTTGTTTGATTTTGTTGACATATTAGAGTTAAAGGTTTTTACTGAAGGGATTCTGGATTTCTCTTTTTATCAATCCATAAATCAGAAAATACTGTTAACAGATCGAAATAAGTGCATTTTTACCACGTTTTTAGGAATAAAATGTAATAAAAACTCATGTGAATGAAATATGAACAAAGCCCACAGTAAAAACCTTCAGAATGTAGAGAGGTATAAAACTCTAAGTTTTGATGTGTGTAAGGGCTGCTGAAGTGGAGGAAAAACTCTTTAAAGATCTGTATTGTAATTGAAATCTACAGACACGAATAGACCGTGCAATACAATAAACACTTCAATGAGTGTGACGTATGTTTTCTTTCCACTAGTCTGAAAGAAGGCATGTTGTGGAAGCAACATAGAGCAGAATCTCAGTGGTTTTGTCTGTAGTGTGTTGCAGTTGTTGTGTTTGTCGTGATCTGAATGTAAATACTGCTTGTTTTCTGCTGTACAGATTTTATCCATAAGATCACGGTCCAGGCGTCTCCGTGTTTGGAGAAGAGGCGTAACTCTCCGGATCTGGGCTCTCCGTCCATCGGTCCGCGCTTCCGAGCGATACAGCGTGAGTTTGCCTGGACATCTCATTCCTTCACTTATTCTTCCATACCTTACAGAACACTACATCACATCGAACAAGATCTGGAGATTCTCAAATACAAGTGAAAGGCATTAAACAGATTCAAAATTAAGAGGAAGATACAAACGGACAAACAAAGTAATATTTGGTAGAA
>NW_015558589.1:606880-607212 GCF_001515605.1 Sinocyclocheilus anshuiensis | reverse complement strand
TGGCTGCAATATAACAAAGAGTGAAAAATTTAAGGGGGTCTGAATACTTTCCGTACCCACTGTATATATATTGTTAATAACCTAGTTTAGTTTAGCTAAAAAAATTGCTTAAAATAAATGTTAACTGACATTAAAAAATAATTTTCATTCAGTTTAACGTAAGTACTAAAGTAACTACAACTACATAAACAAAAAAATAATAAAAGCTATATAGACATTAAAAGAAAAGAAAAAAAATATATATATGGGTCAAAGGCGTTAAGATGTCCGCATCAAAAGAAATTTACAAAAGTGATTTTATGTCCATAGAAAGCACATTAAATGTAAGTAAA
>NW_015558589.1:604804-605147 GCF_001515605.1 Sinocyclocheilus anshuiensis | reverse complement strand
TTCAAAATTTGGTTGAAATAATGTTACATTGTCATTCAGTGTAACACAATATTTACGTAAAAATTCAAACAACATGCTTATTCTGACGTGTACATATTAATTAAAATATATAAAAGAATAAGGGAGCATATTAAATTTTATTGTGTTTTAAATGAGTAAAACATTCTTACTGACAAATGGGCAAACCGTAGGATAGTGGCAAATTTTAAAAATGTAAAATTACAACTAATTAGTATTTGGGATGAAAGTAATTAGTCTTTTAATGTGTCATAAATTGATTTTTGTTGTAAATATGCCTGACAAGATTGTTACACTGAATGACATTTTAGTGGGTCTCTTCTGT
>NW_015558589.1:602278-602616 GCF_001515605.1 Sinocyclocheilus anshuiensis | reverse complement strand
AGCAAATGGCTGCAATATAACAAAGAGTGAAAAATTTAAGGGGGTCTGAATACTTTCCGTACCCACTGTATATATATTGTTAATAACCTAGTTTAGTTTAGCTAAAAAAATTGCTTAAAATAAATGTTTAAAAAATAAAAAAAATAATTTTCATTCAGTTTAACGTAAGTACTAAAGTAACTACAACTACATAAACAAAAAAGCTATAAAAGCTATATAGACATTAAAAGAAAAGAAAAAAAATATATATATGGGTCAAAGGCGTTAAGATGTCCGCATCAAAAGAAATTTACAAAAGTGATTTTATGTCCATAGAAAGCACATTAAATGTAAGTAAA
>NW_015558589.1:597407-601970 GCF_001515605.1 Sinocyclocheilus anshuiensis | reverse complement strand
TTTAATGTGTCATAAATTGATTTTTGTTGTAAATATGCCTGACAAGATTGTTACACTGAATGACATTTTAGTGGTTCTCTTCTGTAAATCAGGGGAAAATGTATCATGTTTATTTTTTGCTCAAAAAAACAAAATTGCAATTAAATTAAACAGAATGTATTTTTTTGGGGGGGGGGACAACAATTTAAAGCAGTATTACACTTATTGTTTTTATGCTTAAACTCTTTTTCGTCTTTGACCCATATACTGTATATATATATATATATATATATATATATATACTGATGTGGATTCCAGAAGACCCTGTGCATCATGATGAAAGTGTGTCTGTCAGCACATGGTGGCGCTGTTGTGTCTCAGATGTTTGTTGTCTCTCTCTGCTGTGTGTCTCAGTGAGTCCCAGTGAGAGTAAGTGGAGCTCTGTTTGGCCGCTGGAGTCTCTTCCTCTCAAGCAGACCAACGGTGAGAGGAGATTCGCTCCTCATCTGAGCCCCAAAAGCCCCAAGAGTCCAAAGATCCTCCGTCTGAGCGCACAGGAGAACAGGTACATCTGTGTTTGTGTGTGTTATATCAGAATGTGTCAATGAAATTATTAAATCTGATGTGTGTGTGTTTGTGTGTGTCAGTCTGTCGATGAGAGCCAAACTCCTGGAGGTGGACAGTAACGAGAGCGAGGACTCCAAAGCTGATTTTGAGGAGTACAGACCCATCACACTAGAGTCCAGCCACAACGGTAACACACACATACACGCACACATTTACACACACACACACACATAATAAGACACACACACACAGTGATCGTGTGATGACAGCGTTACCAATCAGATGTTGTCAGTTAGCAGTGGTTTATGAATAATTGATTAGGTACATTTATGGTCTCTATTGTGTTCATATAGTTAAAAATGACCTATGCATATGAATGAAATCAGCTAAATATTCAGCTCAGTAATCATTTTTTCTTCCTTTTTTTTTTAAATGAGGGCTTTTCCAAAAGGAGGTATTAGGAGTTTTTGCCCCTAAAATATGGTTAATAGGTATACACACAAACACACACTCACTCTCACACACACACATACACACACACACACATATAGGAACAAAGCAATCCGTCAAAGAGCCAACTTGTATACAACTGTATGAAATTTTCTCTATTGAGTTATTTATTCTTTATTTATTGTTTATTTATTGTAATTTTCATTTTTAATTCATGTGTGGTTGCTTTTACCAGTGTTTGTGAAAATCCAATCTTTTCAGTGGGAATCCACACAATACTGAATTTCACATGAAAGCAAAAGGTTTTCCCGTGCTGATTTTGTGATGGGTTCAGTTTGGTCATGGATTCGCCGCACTGACCAACAGAAAGCTTTGAGCTGTGTTCGATTGACAACAGACAATGGACCTGCGAAATTTTGTTGATGTGACCAAAACTTAACATTGTTTACTTCAGTTTGCCTCAAAGATAGCCCTTGATGCTGATATATACAGCGGTGGCCAAAACAATTAGAATTCTAGTATTTTCAGACGCTTCAAGAAACCTCCTGCAAAGCTCCTGAGAAACTCTGCTCAAGTGCACCGAGGACAAAAGCTGCTTTAAACACAAAGGATGCTCACACCAAATGTTGATTTCATTTAGTTAATAGAAGTTAATTGATAAAGAAAATCTATTGATGACATTATTGTTGACAGCATCCTCATTTTACAGCATTTTTACACAAGTGCCTCAAACGTTTAACAGCACTGTAGCTTTGCAGGAGGTTTCTTGAAGCGTCTCGGAGAGACAGTTCTTCTGGATTGAGTCTGTCTCAGTTTGTTCTGTTTCTTCATGTGACTCCAGACAGACTGATGATGCTCAGATCAGATCTCTGTGTGCAGCACAAACATATATCTCACTGCATTATTACAATTAATGGCAAAAACTGATATTTCCTACTGACACACTACAGCAAAAGATAGAAATAACTGACTTAAAACCATATTTTAGCTGCTGATAATACTAGTGTTCTAATGATTTTGGCCACCGCTGTATGTGGAATACGAATTACGTAATCAGATAAATTTTTCAAGTAACTAGTAAAGTAACACATTACTTTTAAATTAACAAGAAAATATCCGAGTTACTTTTTCAAATAAGTAGCGCAAGTTACTTTGTTTTTCTATTTATTTACTGACAGCTCTCCTGTCCCTGTGTTGAGAGAAATCGGGAGTAAGTGCAGAGGCATGTTCTTCAGCCTGAGGCTTGTTCATTTCACTCTTAATGTGAAAGGGCCTTAACAGTTGTAATTGTGAATAACTTTTACGACTCCTTTTTATAATGCAGATTATTCACCAGGCTGTCATTTCTAGTTGGAGCGTGTGGACTGGAATGCCGTAGCACGTAGCATGATCAATCATTAAATCAGTACTAACAGTTCGCAATTAAATCCATATCCTACCTTTTCTTGTAACCCGATAAAATCAATCCATGGTGATGAACGTCATCTGAGATGTTTACTCCACAAGCATTCTGAGCATTATTCCTGTTTGCTGGCGTTCACATCAATCCACAAGTCGTTCTTTTAGGTTAGGATATTTCATTCAAGTCAATATAAAAGCAATTACGCTATGTCTAGCATTCTTTTGAGCATAGCGAATAAATTGGTTGCAAAACGGTATCCACTTGCATGTTTAACTTTTAGTCTGCTTGTTATGGTCAAAAAACAATTAATACAGTCTCATTACTATATGCAATAGCCTATAAGACATCCCATGATCACTATGTTTTATACAGGTGTCTATAACGATTTTATAAATGGTGATCAGCAACCAAATATTGATAATGTGGAAGTTACTGCCTTTTCCCTTGGTGTGACTTCGCACTTTTTGCAGACAATGCAAAGGCAGAGTACAGTAACTTCATAATAGGGGTAAAAATCAATTTTGAGCTCACAATTTTCATTACTAAAACATCCAGTTGCCAAATTTTCAGTGTCCTACCTACAATACAATTAATTTGGCTGGACAAATAAAAAACTTTAAAGTCATTTTTCTTAGTTTCACACTCTAGCGAGTTAAGGTCTTTTGCCTTTGTAGGGCAGCATTGCTTTCCATAAAAAGTAATTAGGTAACATTTATATGGAGTAACGCAATATTGTAATGCATTACTTCTAAACGTAACTCTGGCCAGCATTGTACATGTAGTGAATGTTTGATGTTTCCCGGTGTGTCTCAGAGGGCTCCGAGAGCGAGGAGGGCGGCTCGTCCCCGTGCGGTTCTCCCAGACCGGATCCCCCCGGGCCGCTGTGTCGAGGGAAGAGCACACACCGTGCTCTGCTCAGCAGCGCCGCCCTGCTGGCCTCTGTAGCTCTGGGCCGCTGTGTGGAACCGCAGCACCATCCCATTCCACCACCGCGGGCCTCGTCCCGGGCGCACCTGCCGGAGCCCGAGGCGGTGGGGGATCTGATCAGCTTCAGCATGGACTCGCGGCCGCCGCCGCCTAACCCGCGGGACCGCCGTGCTCCACACGCTAACGGAGACGCCGAGGGGCCGCCGCAGAGCGGGGAGCGCAGGAGGAGGAGCAGCTGCGGACTCAGCTCCTCACAGCTCAGTAAGACTAGTCAGCTTTAATTATACAGCTTTATTGCACTCACAACTTTATTGAAAACACCGGATCATGAGCTGATCGTCTGAACGAAGTGTGCGCGTCGCTTTGAAATAGGGATGTAACGATTCACTCAACTCACGATTCGATTCGATTCACTCATTTTTTTTATTTTTTTTTTACAAAATGACAAATTATAAACTAAATGTGTCCTTTTATTATTGTTTGGACAAAATGCTGCACGTTTCTTTGTGAAATTGAAATATAACACTATAATAGCACTTGCATATTATTGCTCTTTTGTTGGTTTTGATTGCTTCTCATTTGTAAGTCGCTTTGGATAAAAGCATCTGCTAAATAACAAAATTTAAATATAATGTAAATGTAAATAACAAAACTAAATTGAAATTTTAAAACAAACCCCAAATCAAATAAATAAGTAACACAAATAAAATAAATCTCTTCATATAAACGAACTAAGGCTTTGTCTGTGCTCTTTCCATTTAAAATTAGAGGCTACCACTGCATTTTAATCACGATCCAAACAAAGATGCTGCATACATGCAACATGAGCAGATTTTAATCTAAATTAGACTCATTTCGAAATTTGAAGCAAAAACAGAATGGTTTGACTTCAGTTTTGTGAAACTATGCATAAAAAATATCTGCATGAAACAGAAACTGCAGACGAGCTGAACGAGACGCAGATGCACTCTCTGCCAGCAGGCGGCGCTTAAAGCGTTTCCTTGGTTACTGCTGTAAACAAAGCAGCGCTGCGCTTATGAACAGCAATGATACAGCGTTTCCTTGGTTACCGCTGTAAACAAAGCAGCGCTGCGCTTATGAACAGCAATGATACAGCGTTTCCTTGGTTACCGCTGTAAACAAAGCAGCGCTGCGCTTATGAACAGCAATGATACAGCGTTTCCTTGGTTACCGCTGTAAACAAAGCAGCGCTGCGCTTATGAACAGCAATGATACAG
>NW_015558589.1:587476-596860 GCF_001515605.1 Sinocyclocheilus anshuiensis | reverse complement strand
GCTGCGCTTATGAACAGCAATGATACAGTGTTTCCTTGGTTACCGCTGTAAACAAAGCAGAGCTGCACTTATGAACTTTAATATGCATTATACAGAGGCAAGGTGAAAAGAAAAAATACCATCGAAAGACAGTAAGTTCCCCTCAGACATGCATTCATATAAACTCCTACACCTAATTGAATCACGGTTTGTTTAGCATCTCAACCGATTTGAATCGTCACATATTTGTATCGATTTTCAACCGGCTCGCAGTTAATCGTTACATCCCTACTTTGAAGCATGCAGCGCAAACAGACTTGATGAAGGGATTAAGCATATTGTGCTTTCGGTTTTAGTTAATTTGACAGATACTGTGCCAAAGCATAATGCCCCAAAACACAACTTCAAAAACCTTTTATGTTTAAATATATTGACACTTTTTGCCCGGAAGACCCGTCGTTTCATATCGACATGTGACCATGATAATATCGAGACAGTTTTGCTATCACGAATATTGATGATATCGTTGCATCCCTAATTCTCCTCTGTCCTCTCTTCTAGTGTTGGATCTTCCGCTGTGTCCAGACACGTTTGAGGCCGAGGACAAGTCTCCGCTGCCATTTGCCCTGTATCCCGACCCTCGCTTGTGGAGCCCTAAAACACGGCGTCTGGAGGTCAACATTGTCCCTCGGCCGCGACCGTCCCCCAACCGGCCCCGCATCGACCCGTGGAGCTTCGTATCGGCCGCCAAGACGGTCATCAGCAGCCCCAGCAGCCCTCGCTTGGCCTACCAGCCCTCGCCCACAAACCCCTTCACAAACTGTGACCTCTTCCCTTCCCCAGATTGCGACCCCTTCCATCTGAGGGTCGACCCTGCTGTGAACTTGGACCACGCCTCGACCTTTGACCCCTTCTCGGCCCCGTTCCCCACCTCGCGCTCGGCGCCCTGCTCCACCAATGGCAGTCCCAATCTGTCGCTCAGGGTGGCGCCGCTGAACCCGGCCGACTCGCCGCTCATAGACCTGGCCTGGATGGGCGGCACCAAAGAGAGGGTCCATCCTCACCGGAGCCTCGGCCTCAGTCCGTTCAGATCGCAGGCGCCGCTCAGAGACGACCGCTTCTGAACGCTGTCCCGTAAACCAGGGCCGTGCCAACTCTGGGAAACCAAACGCAGGGGATTTCCATTTGACGCAGTGTTGTTGATGTGTCAAATGCTCGTTTGGGTGATCTTTCTGTGCTGTCTCAGGGTCTTATTGGCCTCTAGTTGCGCTTAAATAGATCCGCACTTGTTGCATCGCTTTAATCAGTCTCAAAAGTGATGCAGTCAGTGCCAAAAGATTTCAAAATGATTGCTTGTTTCAGCACAGATTCGTCTCTGTTGGCCATTAAGGTTGCGTTATTGTGCATTCTGAGAGCATTATGTGCGGGAGAATCCGTTACACATTCCACATACAGCGGTGGCCAAAATCATCAGAACACTAGTATTCTCCGCAGCTAAAAATGGGTTTAAGTCAGTTATTTCTATCTTTTGCTGTAGTGTGTCAGTAGGAAATATCAGTTTTTGCCATTAATTGTAATAATGCAGTGAGATATATGTTTGTGCTGCACACAGAGATCTGATCTGATCATCATCAGTCTGTCTGGAGTCACATGAAGAAACAGAACAAACTGAGACAGACTAAATCCAGAAGAACTGTGTCTCCGAGACGCTTCAAGAAACCTCCTGCAAAGCTACAGTGCTGTTAGAAGTTTTGACGTTGCCACAGTTCTTCTGGATTTAGTCTGTCTCAGTTTGTTCTGTTTCTTCATAGAAATAACTGACTTAAAACCGTTTTTAGCTGGTGAAAGTACTAGTGTTCTAATCATTTTGGCCACCGCTGTAGTTGCCAAAGATTGGAAGATGTTCACATCTGATGCTGAGTTGTGGTTTTTATGTTGAAGCCGGTCAACAAGCGAGCAGAATGGATCAAGTAATTCACATCATGCATGAGAAACGTCCTGCTGACCTCGCTGGTGGTGTTTGGGAGGGAGAAGTGCACTTAACCCGTTTTAACTAGAGTTCAACCGTTTGTGGTGCGTCAGAGATTAAGGCAATGTGTCAGCAGACAGAAGTGGAAATACAGATCAGCCTGAGATCTTGAACTCACAAAGCCGTTTTATAGATGCCATGGTGTTGGTATATAATAATAGTCCAAAGCAATATGGAAACCCAAATGTAAACCTCAAATCACAGTATATTTGTCTTGTTTTCCAGTAAAATAATATTTAAATATTCGTGAAATGAGATGCATTTAGTTTTTCTCAAACCTCACACAATTTAGTTAGATTTATGGCTAAAACATTTTGGCAATGCAATGAGACTGATGTATGTCAGTGTACATGCTTTTGACAAAAGTTCATACAAGCCGATTTTAGGTTGGATTTCCAGTACAAAATATCTAAAGGTTCTAAATTAATATACATTTGCTGGAGATGAAAAATTAATTATCTATCAAAATGATCAAAATGAAGTGATTTTATTCATACACAAGAACAAAACTGTTCATGGGGTAAGAAAAATGAACTTTTTTTTTTAACTCTAACCCCCGGTTTCAGGCTTAAATGTAAGTCTGAGCTGTTTCAACTGAAAGAAACTTGCACTGATTGATCTTAAAACATGTTAGTGCCTTTGTTTTGTCTTAAGATGCACACCAGTAAAGTTGTTTCTAAGGCAAGTTTAAAAAAAAAAAAGAGTTAAATGTCCTAATTGAACTATGGCTTAGTCTAAGCCCTGTCTGTGGAACCAGGCTTATATTTTCTCTCTTGATTTAAGCATAAACTCATTTCATTTGATCATTTTTATCGGAAAACCAGACTTAACATCTTAAGGAGTTTTGTTTCTCAAATAAATCCATCTTTGAGTATGGTTAGGTATTTGCACTGGAAAATAAGAGAAAAACCCAGAGAAAATCATTTTTGCATTGCTGGACAATGGCCTCCTTTGGCGCTTTGCTCCGTCATCAAGCGCGGGGAATCAGTCTGTGAATGCCGTAGAGTGAATCTGGTGTACTTTACCACTGCATACCACTGCAGCATAACCTCAACTAGAATAGTATAAGTGTGTGTGACCCTGATCCTCGTTGGGCTTTTATCTTTCATATGGCCTGCACTGAGTATCTGTGATTCCCACCACCGAATAAAAGGTAATTGTAACAATCTCACAGTTAATATCTCGTAGTCGAAGTCTGAGCTGTGAGATATAAACTTAGAATTGCCAGAAAAAAAGTCCAAATTGAAGGAAAAACAGTGAATTTGTGAAGGTGAAACCCTTTTTATTTAATTTTTTTATTCCATGGCAGAAATAAGCCTTTATGCAATCATTATACAATTACCACAGAAAAAAACATATTTAATTTAATAGCAAATTTTTATCTCAGAATTCTGACTTTTTTCTCAGAATTGTGAGTTTATATTTTGTGATTTTCACTTTGTATCTTGCAATTACATTTTTTTCTCTGATTTTTTTTTTAAAGTCAGAATTGTGATAAAAACTTGCAATTATTATTATTTTTTTTCCTGTAACGGAAAAAATCTTTCATAGAATTGCGAGATGTAAACTCAGAATAAAAAGGTCCAGAATTGCAAGATATTAACTGGGGGAAAAATCTGAATTTTGAGATGCAAATTTAGAATGTAGAAACATATCAATTATAAGAAAGAAATTCAGAAATGTGAGATGGAAAAAGTTGCAGTTAGCTTTTTTTTTTTTAAATCCTTTATTACAAGTTTCCATAGATCTGTGAGATTGTTCCATAGAATAAACTCAAAGTTTATAACTTGCAATTGTGAGATATGAATTCACAATTGGGACAAAATAAGTCAGAATTGTGAGATAAAAAAGTCGCAATTACCTTTTTATTTTTTTAGTCGGTGGTGGAAACAGACTTCCATTGAATTGTGAGCTATGAACTAAGAATTCAGAGAAACAAGTTCACACACACTCACTAACTCACACACACTCACTCACTCACACACACACACACACACACACACACACACACACACACACACACACACTCCAACACGAGGATCATCATCATCATCCTCGTGCGTTTGAGCGTTGCACTGTATGCAGATCCTGCTTGCAGTGAATAAAGCTAATCGCAAGCTATTAATATTTATTTAACACACTGGATTCGAGAGTTTTTAAAAGGTCAGAGACACAGTCCATGTTAGGATGCTTTATTAAATTGTATATTGATAAATATCTTTAGGTTTTGTTCGGTTCTTCACTGGAGTCTGTGGAGTTAGTGGTGCTGCAAAGGGACAAATCTGTGTTTTACAATGTCAGAAATACAAACAAAGACTTGCCTCGATTGAAAAGACAATATCTGAACTGTTTTTCCTTGGAATTCTTCTATTATGCTCTTTGTTTTTTAGATTTATTTGACCAAAACACTCCAGGCGTCTCTCAGGACAGATGGATGTTCACGTTTATCTCCCACTACCTGCTAAAAACTCGCCGATTTGAGGAGAATCTTCTTTTCATGTTGATTCATGTTTTATTGTAAGCTTATTGCTATATATTCAGTTCTGGTGAAGCCTGTATAACATATGTCGTGTGTGTGTGTGTGTTATTCTCAATGGGCTGGGCCTAATCACTCCATTACTGTGTAGAGAGAGAGAGAGCTCAATGACGAGTGTATTTCTGTTAAAGAAGGTGTGAATGTTTATTTTGCTAATTGTAATGGGTTTTAACCTGTGGAACTTTGAAGTTTAAAAAAAAAAGAGAAAAAGGAGCAAGACCAAATAAAATTTAACACGACTCTAAAACTGTGCTCGTGTTTGTCTGTCTAATGTAATTCACATGTGGGAAAAGCTACAGTTTAGTTTGTGAAAAACTGAAAATCTGCTGCCGTGGTTTGAAGCATGGTAGAGTTTTTGGTCACATGAAGCACGTCCAGGTCATATTTCACCCCAAAAACTATAGAAATATGGCATTTTTAAAGGATTTGTATTAACATTATTTATTATACATATTAAGTTTGCCTTAAGTTTCTTTTTTAGAATCCGTAACAAATCGGCCAAAAATATCAATGCCAGGAAAGAAAAAAAATAAAAATATTTTATATACCTTTTTAAAATTTTTATTTTTTTATTTTATATAGTTCTCATTTTAATTGTAAAATTGTAATCATTTTGTTGTGTTTTTCTCATTTTTAAATAAATATACTTTTTATTTCAATTTTAGTTATTTTAGTGCATCAAGTTAAACTAAATGAGAAATTACATGAAGTATAATAATTTCAATTGTGAATTAATTGCAAATTGAAGATTAACAGATAGTGTTACAATATTGTGAATATTGTGATATTAGCACATTGATTGTCTGTAAACATGCGATATTTCATCGTGACTTCATCAGCAGTATTATTACGATGATGATGTGTTGATAGTCTGTGTGTCCTGTAGGTGGCGCTGTAACGCAGACTGTCAGCTTTATTCTTCAGAAAACACACAGATGGTTTGATCTCTCTGATGTGATGGTTATATCTGATTTGTGTGGGATATTTCATGTGATTCTCGGCTGTGTTCAGTTTCTGTGTTTCAGACGCTGCTGTAACCACTGCTTCTCTCAATCCAGCGAACACGTCATCATCCTAAAGGTGTGTTGGTAATTAATGCTTAACTAATAATGGGCCAGATAGAGCACAACGCTTGGGTTCCAGGAGGAAAATCCCATTCATTTAACTGATATTTATCAGTAATGATTAAACCTTCACCATAGACGTATGTTGAGCTTGTTCAGTGATGCAATAAGATTTAGTAGAAATGAGATTTTAATTATTTGGAGGAAAAAATGCAGTTTAATATGGAAGCCCATTTCCACCACTGAATAAAAAAAAGGAAATTGCGGCTTTTTATCTCACAGTTGACTTTTTTCTCGCAATTCGGACTTTTTTTCTCAGAATTCTGAGATATAAACTTGCAATTGCGAGATATGAACTCTCAGTTCTGAGAAAAAAAGTCAGAATTGTGAGATAAAAAGTCGCAATTAGCTTTTAAATTATTTTTTAATCGGTGGAAACGGGCTTCCATAGTTTAATTGCTAGATTTGTGGTAAAATTTGTGGCTAAAAAATCTAAGTTAATCCTTTTATTCATCAAGGATGCATTAAACTGATGAAAAGTGACAGTAAAACATTTATCATGTTCCAAAATATTTCTATTTCAAATAAATGCGGTTCTTTTGAACTTTCTATTCATCTGTGAATCCTGTGTAAACTGAAAATGTCACGGTTTCCACAAAAATATTGTGCAGCACAGCTGTTTTCAACATTGATAATAATCGGAAATGTTTCTTGAGCAGCAAATCAGCATATTAGAATGATTTCTGAAGATCATGTGACACTGAAGACTGGAGTAATGATGCTGAAAATACAGCTGCGCATCACAGAAATAAATTACATTTCAAAGTATATTAAGATAGAAAACTGTTATTTTAAGTTGCGAAAATATTTCACAAGATTACATTTTTTTTCTGTATTTTTGATCAAATAGATACAGCCTTGATGAGCAGAAGAGACTTCTTCAAAAAACATTAAACATCTTTCTGATTCCAAACTTTTGAACGACAGTGTATCTATTAAAGAACTGTCTAACCTGTTAAATATCAGACTGAAGATTAAAATAACAGCAGATTTGTTTCCTTTTAAGTATACACTAATAACTGAGATGGAACATTTACTTCAGTAAGACATTTACTTTTGCTATGCTTATATAGTTGGATATTTAGCAAAATGTAAAAAATGTTATCACCCAGCTCTTTATATAAAATTGGATATGTAGTATAGTTGGATATTTAGCATAAAGTTCACTACTGTATATCATCACACTGCTTTACATATATAAAGTTGGACATATAGTATAGTTGGTTATATAGCAAAATATATTACCGCACAGCTCTATACATAAAGTTGAATATATAGTATTGTTGGTTATATATTGTCTACCTCTATGTATAAAGTTGTATATATAGTTGTATATTTAACAAAACGTTAACTATATTACTGCACAGCTCTCTCTGTATATAATGTTGAAAATATGATGTTCAGTAATATCTTGCAAAGATTTATTCATTTTAGTACAATTTTTTTTCTCTGTACAATGTTTCTATGGCAACTAGGAAATACACTAAAACTGTCCCAAATGACACACTGTATGCTATGCACTTATACACTATGTACGTATGCACTGTGTACTCAACATTCCACACTTGTTTCTTTCTTTCTTCTTTGGGTTATTTAAGTGCATCATCCAGGTATTTGAAGTGCACATTTTCTTTTTGGAATTTTCAGTGTGAACACACTACTCACACTATGTGTACTACAAAACATCATAGAATAGTACATAAGTACGCACCTTTAGTCTGGTCAAGCTATAGCATGTGTGGAAACGTTCACACCATGTGTGTGACAACTAGCCCCGCATTAGGTCATGCTAGCCTTTTCTCAAGCCTTTCTTTATCCATTGACTTTCTTCTGTGGAACTCAAAAGCAGACATGATTTACTTCGAATGCGTTTATCCACTGCTCTGAAACACCACCCTGATGACGCTGTGACCTTCTTACATGTTCAGAATAAGCAGCACCTGACAGCTCTGTCTGAGTGTGTTTGAGTCACTTCGCAGCAGCGCTTGACTGTGAAATGCATGACTGTTTCTGAAAGAGCTGCGGTGGAGTCAGCGTTTGATCCGGAGCTCTTCAGCTCTTCCCATGAGTCTCCAGCTTTCATGAGTTCCCTGTGAGAATGACCTGCAGACATTCACTCTCCGCAGGACGCTGGAGTCACAGAAACATCCTCAAAATCAAACACTGAACTGTAGTAACACCCAACAAAATGCTGAAAATTGTTAACTTCAGACTCAACAGGAAAGTGGACAGTTTTTCATAATTCACCTGTAGTGAACCATGTTTAGTGTCATCAGTGTTATATATATATATATATATATATATATATATATATATAATAAATACATATAGATAGATATAGATATAAATAGATAGATAGATAGAGAGAGAGCAAAAAGTAAACTATTTTCGTCTAGCTGATGTCATCTCTATTATCGCACAGTTTTATATATGTATGTGTGTGGTGTGTGTGTGTGTGTAAAGTTGTATATGTAGTATGGATGGATATATAGCAAAACAAATTATATTATTGCACTGCTTTGTATATATATTAGTTGTATATATAGCAAAATGTAAGCTACTGTATATTATCACATCGCAATATATCATCTATTTTTGCAGTTGGATATATAATATAGTTGGGTATGTAACAAAACGTGAACAGTATTTTCATGCAAGTTATATCATTATATCAAGTTGGATATGTAGTATAGTTGAATATATAACAAACTATATTATTGCTATATTATATACAGTATACAATTTGAACTTATTATATATGTGAACTCTATATATAAAGTTGGGTATGTAGTATAGTTGGATATATTGTAAAATGTAACATTATTGTGTAGTTCTATATGTAAAGTTGGATATATGATATATAAGTTGGATATATAGAATAGTTGGATATATAGCAAAACGAACCATTATCCCACAGCTTTAATATGTAAAGTTAGATATACAGTATAGTTGGATATATAGTAAAACAAACTATCACACAGCTCTATATGTAAAGTTGGATACATAGTAAAATGTAAACTGTTATCGCACAGTTTTATATGTAAAGGTGGATATATAGCAAAACTAACAATTTTATTGCACAGCTCTATATTTAAAGTTGGATATATAGCAAAATGTGAACTATATTATCACACAGCTCTATATGTAAAGTTAGATATATATTATAGTTGGATATATAACAAAAAAAAATTAGCGCGCTGCTCTGTATATTAAGTTGGATATATAGTAAAACATAAACTATGTTATCGCACAGCTAAAGTTGTAAAATTGGATACAGTATATAGTATATTTGTGATTGTATATTTGTATATTTGAGGTGAGTGGTTTGTGATTATATCTCCGTGTAGCTTCGCTTTTCTGTTGAATCTCTATCTTACTATCACTCTCTGTTGTTTAAAGTGATAAAATATAACTTAATTCCCACCTTATTTCTGATATTATATATCAAACTAATCTGATTAATTTGATCATTCGCTTTTATTCTAAAACCGCGAGTGCCGCACGTTAGCATTCATTAGCCAGTTAGCTTGTCATTCGCATTTCCATTCGTGTCTATTGCTGTTTTTTCTCTCGCTCCGTTTCTTTTCTCTCCCGTTCCGTTTTTTCATGAGTTCATCAAACAACAGTGGTAAGTCAGAATCATTCATCAATCACAGTGAGTAATGGCTTCTTCTCCTGCTATTGTTGTTTGCACCGCTTGCCACATGTATAGTTTA
>NW_015558589.1:586060-586682 GCF_001515605.1 Sinocyclocheilus anshuiensis | reverse complement strand
ACACTGTAATATGCTCTGGTCCCCTCCCTGCTTACCGTGGTGACGAGATACATAGCAGACTGTCGTCACTCAGTGGCTGGATGTCTTAGTGGTGCCCGCAGAATAACATAGGTTTCATAGACAATTGGATGATTTTTTGGGGCAGACCTGACCTGTTGAAAAGAGATGGTTTTCATCCCTCCTGGGGTGGTGCCGCTCTTCTGTCTAGAAATATGGCACATAGTCTTAGAGTTTGCACTTGACTAACTGGGGCCCAGGTCAGGAAGCAGACAGACTGGCTAAACCGACCGTCTGCTAGCTGCCTCGCGTCACAGAAATCAGTTAATTCTCAGCACACTGAGACCCTTTCACCTAGATATCACACTATAGAGACTGTGTCTGTTCCCTGAACTAGAAAATACAAAAAACGTCCAAAACAATTTAAGAGTAACAATTTAATTGATGTTCAACAAATAAAAAACACATATAATACACAGAAACTAATTATAAAGCTTGGCTTATTGAATATCAGGTCCCTTTCTACGAAAGCACTTTTTGTAAATGATATGATCACTGATCATAAACTAGATGTGCTCTGTTTGACAGAAACCTGGCTAAAACATGATGATTACATTATTTTAAA
>NW_015558589.1:576240-577769 GCF_001515605.1 Sinocyclocheilus anshuiensis | reverse complement strand
ATATCCAAAACCTCAGAACAACTTGATGATGTAACAGAAACTATGGACTCTCTCTTTTCTAGCATTTTAGATATGGTTGCTCCTTTACGCTTAAGGAAGATTAAGGAAAACAGTCTGACACTGTGGTATAATGAGCACACTCGCACCCTAAAGAGAGCAGCCCGGAAAATGGAGCGCAGCTGGAGGAAAACAAAACTAGAGGTATTTCGTATTGCTTGGCGGCTATCCTACATATCCTACAGAAAAGCATTAAAAACTGCTAGATCTGATTACTTTTCATCTCTTCTAGAAGATAACCCCAGCTAGATCTGATTACTTTTCTTCTCTTTTAGAAGAAAACAAACATAACCCCAGGTATTTATTCAATACAGTGGCTAAATTTATGAAAAATAAAGCATCAACAAGTGATGACATTTCCCAACAGCACAGCAGTAATGACTTTATGAACTACTTTACTTCCAAGATCGAAACTATTAGAGATAAAATTGTAACCATGCAGCCGTCAGCTACAGTATGATAGTGTATAGTGTGCTATAGATCCCCTGAGGAACAATTCTCTACTATAGGAAAGGAAGAATTGTATTTAAATCATCCCCATCTGCAACCTAAGAATAATCCTAGTATAAAATACAAATGTAAGCAGATTTTCCTGTACTGCTTTTAAAACGTTGATGCTTCAATGTGGTTAAAAAAACACAACTAGACCCCAACAAATTAATTAATTACAGACCTATCTCGAATCTCCCTTTTCTGTCAAAGATACTAGAAAAGGTAGTATCCTCACAATTATATTCCTTCTTAGAGAAAAAGAAGGTTACAAACGACTTGCTCTTATCATCTGATCGTGATTGTATCTCTCTATTAGTGCTACTGGATCTTAACGCTGCGTTCGACACTGTTGACCATGACATTCTTTGGATATCATCAGGAAACACGGTGTTAGCTTTCACTGTTATCCTGATGATATTCAGCTCTATATTCCTTCGCAGCCCCGCGAAACATACCAATTTGAAAAACTACCGGAATGCATCGTCGATATAAAAAACTGGATGAGGAGTCATTTCTTACTGCTAAATTCTGTAAAAAACAGAGGTGTTAATTATCGGACCTAAAACCTCTGCATGTAATAACCTAGAAAACTGTCTAACACTGGATGACTACTCTGTCAGTTCTTCGTCATCAGTTAGGAACCTAGGTGTGCTATTTGATAACAATCTTTCCTTTGAAAGCCACGTTTCTAGCATTTGTAAAAGCGTATTTTTCCATCTTAAAAATATATCTAAATTACGACCTATGCTCTCAATGTCAAATGCTGAAATGTTAATTCATGCGTTCATGACCTCAAAGTTAGATTATTGTAATGCTTTATTGGGTGGTTGCTCTGCACGCTTAATAAACAAACTCCAGCTGGACTAAAATGCAGCAGCTAGAGTTCTTACTAGAACCAGGAAGTTTGACCATATTAGCCCGGTTCTGTCAACACTGCACTGGCTCCCTATTAAACATCGTATAGATTTTAAAATCTTGCC
>NW_015558589.1:565952-576223 GCF_001515605.1 Sinocyclocheilus anshuiensis | reverse complement strand
TTGAGTTGAATTACTGAAATAAATGAACTTTTCCACGACATTCTAATTTATTGAGATGCACCTGTATATACATATTTGGATATATAACAAAACAAACTAATGTTGTGCTGCTCTGTATATTAAGTTGGATATATAGCAAAACAAACTGTATTATTATTATACAGCTCTATATATAAACTTTGATATACAGCACAGCGTAAACTATAAAGTTGGATGCATAGCAAAATGTAAACTACATTGACACAATCTGTATTGTTATAAGTGCTATATAAATAAAGGTGACTTGACTTGACTTGACTTGACTTGACAGACAGACTGACAGACAACAGAAACCAGCAGCACTCATGACTGGGGTTGGGTATCGTTTGAATTTGATCAATTCCAATTCTGCTTATAGAGTCCGATTCTTATCGATTCCCAGTTTCAATGTGGTTAAAAAAAGTCAAACATTTAGATATCAAACATATTTATTCTGTGTCTCTTTTTGCAAAACATTTAATTGCTGCTGAATACCATGAACAAAAATCAGCCGGCTACATAAAAACTGGACTCGATTAAGAGCTGTTTGTGTGCAAAATAGAGCGGCATGATTCTGGATAAATTGAGACTTTCTTTTGGTTAAAATTTATTTTAACATAAAAAAATATTTTTTAAAATGTTATATATTTGAAACGTGTTTAAAAAAAGAGAAACAAAGAAAAAATATTTTGAATTTTTTTTTTTTAAATTGAATCATTCTATTCATAAATTCCATGAGATTTTGTTTAGTTGTCTAATATTTTTTCTTCAGAATTGTGAGAGAACTACAACCTCCATAAAAAAAAAATCTAACATTAACATTTCTATATGTTTATATATATATATATATATATTGAACACTGAGCCTTTTGAGATCAGTGATTCATACGTTTAAATGAATGATATATAAAACAAAACCAGAAATCATCACTCAACAGATCAGGGGTTTGACTTCCAGGGAATGTGTGAAAACAACAAAAGATATTCAAAGAGAAAATTAATTTGCTGATCTTGATTATATAACTTTTGTAACTATATTTGTAATGTATATTTTATTTATATACTAGTGGTATTTCACATTTGATTAGTTTCTATGCCTGAATACTAGACCTACCCGGAAATTTAATTTGTATTTTTGTTCAGTTGTATTTATTTGTGCTATTGCTAATTTGTTTATTTATTCTTATTTAATTACTGACTGTTTACATGCCATTAGTAATGTTTAAAATTTATATTAGTTAGGCTAGTTGCTTTTGCTGTGGTATTTGTTTTAAACTATAGGCAAAAGTTTCTTGTGTGAGTGTTATTTAGCCCGTTTATTTTTTGTCATGGTAGAGCTGCACGATTAATTAAAAAAAGATCATGATCTCGATTCAAGCACCCACGTGATCTTACCTTATTAATGACAAGATTCGCCCACGTCTTTTAAACCTTTGACAAAATCATACCAGAACATTCAAATATGTGTTCGTGCTGCCAGAGCCAGAGAGAGCAGTTTTGAACCACACATTAGTTATTTCTGTGTTACAAATATTCAAATTATCACTTAAGTACTGAGATATAAGTTTTAAGTTAGTATATAAACACTAATGTCTACGATAGCGATCAGAATAGAGCAAACTACCTTTTGAAACGAACTTGGCATGTCAAATAACGGTTGTATCAATTACATCTTCTTCCACTAGGTGGTGACAAGTGACTGTTAAAAAAATTGATTTGTCATTGAATCATTCATTCAAAAGATTCGTTCAAAAATACTGATTCATCCAGTAATGAAACAAGTCAGTCTTGAGTGAGTCATTGAATCATTCCATTTATAAATTCCATGAGATTTTGTTTAGTTGTCTAATATTTTTTCTTCAGAATTGTGAGAGAACTACAACCTCCATAAAAAAAAAATCTAACATTAACATTTCTATATGTTTATATATATATATATATATATTGAACACTGAGCCTTTTGAGATCAGTGATTCATACGTTTAAATGAATGATATATAAAACAAAACCAGAAATCATCACTCAACAGATCAGGGGTTTGACTTCCAGGGAATGTGTGAACTTGATAAAACGTACAAAGTAATATTTCAACCATTTAGACCCATACAGCAAAATCATCATTTTTATTTAATTTTATATATCTTAAATTTAGATTTTTTTTTTTTTTTAATTCTATTTGACAAAATTTGTCAAACACACACACACGCTCTCTCTCTCTCTCTCTCTCTCACACACACACACACACACCCCGTCATAAAGGACAGAAGCCTGTTTCCATGGAAACTGCAGGAGGAGAGCCGTGTGTGTGTTTGTTGTGAAACATCTGCACTTTTCAACATTTCCATCTTTGACATCTTCAATCCTCACGGCGTTTGTCCTGAAATGAACATTGTTTTCATAACACTGTCTTTATTTGTTGATCACGGTTAACAGCAGGGGTTTACCAAATAAGCCAGGTTTATTTCAATTAGTCTGACTTATTGTCAGTTGATTTGGTTCAAAATAAGTCAGACTAATTGAAATAAACCTGGCTTATTTGGTAAACTTGTTTCATGAAACAGGCCCCAGCTGAAATGAAATGTCAAGTCTGAATTTATGGCTTGACATTAATGTATTTTTATTTGATTTCTCTGTATTTCAGTAGCTGTGGGAGCGGTGACAGATGTCTGGAGCTGAGGCCGGTTGCATAAAAGATTTAGACTAGTCTTCAAGTTAGTCATCTATATTTTTACTTTAAGACTTTTCTTTAAAATTCTGTGACATAAAAACGTAGATTAGTTCATGAATCAGATAATTACTGCTGTTCAGGTAACTCCGAAGTCATCTGAGAAATCGAATTGTTTGGTGATCTGATTCTCCGACCGCTCGCTCCACTTTCATCATGAATATAAGCCGTGACAATAAATAACATGAGATCAATAAGAAGATGCCGATCACGGAAACTACGGTAATAGCAGAGTTAGGTAAGAATCTAGTCGTATTGCAGTTTTCTCGGTGCTACTTTTCAGCCGCGGCGATGACAGCGTAACGCAAAATAATGGCAAAAACACGTCTTTCAGTAATTGTTTGGTGATCCGATTCTCCGACCGCTCGCTCCACCTTCATCCACAATAGTATTTAAGCCGTAACAATAACATGAAATCAATAATTAAATGCCGATCACAGAAACTAATAGCAGAGTTAGGTAAGAATTTAGTCGTATTGCAGTTTTCTCGATTGTTAATATAACTGATTTTAGTTGGCACTTTTCCCCCAAACCATTCAGTTTTCAAAACAAAGACACATTTCTCCAAAAGTTTAACACTGAGTAAGTTACACATTAGCAAAACTGATGACACCCCAATCAGAATCTGTGCATGCTAACAACTGAGAGAGCTCGAGCTGAGCCAATCATCTACAGGGGTTTATACTTACACATACAGTATCATTACAGTACAGTACCAGTACATTAGATCATGGACATTTCACTATTCTATATGTACAGTAAACTGTAGCGCATGTTGTACACCTTCAAGCATGTGACTGTCAAACTTTATTTGTAACCATTTTTTATGTGTACTGCATTTTTGCAGAACTGAGAAATGAGTGCCTAGAGATATAGTCTTGTGTCAGGAGACATAGAAACTGCTATAGTACTGTACACTGTAATTACATTTGGCAGAATGTGCAGAGGATGCTAAATTTACCTTTTTTAATTGGCTGAATTATACATCTGTATCTGTAATTTAATTTATGTATACTGTAATAGACATTGAGCTGCAAAAATAATTCCTGAATCCTAGTAAGAGTTTTTGTCACAGTGTTATTGATCTCAGTGTTCACTGCAGGAGAGTCATCTTACAGTCTTTTTCAGCTGCTTATACACGAAACCTTTCCTTGTCACACAGTTTCTGAAAGCTGACACTCAAACAGCAGAAGCACACACCAAATCTGCAAAACCATACACTGATTCTCAGACTTTGAGTCAGGTTTCAATTTCAGAAAACACTTTTTGCAAAACACAACACACAATTCTCTATGTAACACACACAAATCTATAACAGGAATTAATATTATGGCAAAGGTGTTTGCTTTTGAGATGTGTTTGTGATATTTTGAATGCAGTGCTTTGTTTTGCAAGAGTTGTGAGGCATTTTGCATTTTGTGTGCAGTTCTTGGATTTGTGTGTGAAGTTTGGAAAAAAGAGGCATTTTGAAGAGCAGTTGAAACAAAAACTGTAAGAAAACCTGTAATAACTAGATTGAAAAGCTTGTCTAAAAGTCTTGTTTCAAAATGGTTCGTTCAGTTAGATGTTCTAGATCAGGGGTGCCCAACCCTGCTCCTGGCGATCGACTGTCCTGCAAAGTTTAGCTCCAACTCTAATCAAAGACACCTGCCTTTAATGTTTAAGTGATCCTGAAGACCCTAATTAGTTGCTTCAGGTGTGTTTGATTAGGGTTGGAGCTGAACTTTGCAGGACAGTCGATCGCCAGGAGCAGGGTTGGGCGCCCCTGTTCTAGATGTTTGCTAAAGTGTTGCTAGTTGGTTGCTAGGATACTCTGGGTGGTTGCTAGGCTCTTGCTCTGCAGTTGCTGGGGTGTTGCTAGAGTGTGTTCTGGGTGATTACAGACATTCCCACCTCTGTTCATAACATTGTTTTCAAATCTGATCCAGTTTCAGCGCTTTGATATTAATGTCGGGAAATTCAAACGTTTGTGTTGCTCTTAAACTTGCACTAAACGTGATTATACCATCTAGCCTGTGTAATTTTAATAGAACCGCATGTCTTCTTTAGTGATACAAGCTCAGAAACATTTATAACCTGTTGAAGTTTATGTTGTGTGTTGACTTGGTACCATGATGGATATTGAAATGTTGTTTATTTTTCATTTTAAACAGTATAGATGATTTCTTAATGGTAATACAATATTTGTGAACACAACTGTGTATGCCAGACCATAAATCCCCCAAAACTATGCCTGGGGCTTGCTTTGGTGCTGCCACCCCTCACAGACCCCATGCCACCCCTTTGCCAAATTATTTTCTAGATCCGCCCCTGGTGTCATAAGAATAATACGATTTTATTTCTCGGTTTTTTTTCTCTTGAAAATGTTCTCCCTCTAAAAAACGTTTTTTTTCTCTTCAATTTTCTCTACCATTTTTTTTTCTTGCTGTCCAAATGTTTTTCTCCATTTATTTCTCGCATGCGGTACCAACCTCAGCCAGCAGGTGCCGCTATCATTAGCATTAAAGCTTTCTCTGATGATATGAATATTACATTTAGGAGAATGTTTTGCAAATCATAATGAACAAACTCAGGTAACATGTTCACAGTCATGTGTATGTTTTTAAATTGTGGGTCTATCGACATGTGCACTAGACTACTGAGACACCTCGCTGCGCCGCTTGCCCGTCGGTACTTGGACAACTGTTTTTGGAGAGGGGCAAAAGAGTTTCAGTAGAGGAAATGCAAACATTTGGAGAGATACAAAGAACTGGAGAGGGAGAAAAGTGTCTGGGAGATCAAATGTCAGAGAGAGAAAAATGGAAAGAGAAAAAAAGTTTTTTGAAGAGAAAGAAAATCTGAGAGAAAAAAGTTTTTTTTTTTTTTTTTTTTTTTAAAGAGGAAAATTTTCATCAAGACAAGTTGATTCTTTTTTGAAAAAGAAAATTCAGAGAGAAAATATTTTTTTTATAGAGTAAAAATTCTGAGCAAAAATGCTAGACAGAAAGAAAACAATGTTTTGTGTGAAAGAAAAAATCAGAGAGAAAAAATTATTTTGAAGACCAAAAAAAAAATCAAAAAGAAAAAAAAAAATGTTTCATGGGAGAGAAAAAAAAAATTGAGAGAGAAAAAAGAATCAGGGAGAAAGAAAAAAAAATCAGAGAGAGCAAAAATGTATTTGGGGAAAAAAATTGCAATAGTGCAGTAGTTTGAACACCACAACACATTCAACAACTGCTAGATGAAGCACAGAACACACAATACTGTGGAAGCCCTGAACCACAACAAACAAACAAACAAACAAACGCCTGTGTCTCAGGTCCTTCCGGAATCGTAGTCCTTAGCTTTTCTTCTCTCCTGCAATGAAATATTTCTCCCCAAAAACCAAAAACTTTTTTTTGTTCCAAAATCTTTTTTTTTTCTCATCGAGAGACAAAAAAATCACATAAAAATAAATGTACTTTTTTTTTTTATGAAAAAAAGAGAGAGAGAGAAAAAAAAGTTTTGAGCAGAGAAAAAAGTTACTTGCAAGAAAAAAATCAGTAGAGAAAAAAATTTGGAGAGAGAAAAAAAATAGAGCAAAAACAATTAGACAATAAAAAAAAAAAAAAGAAAATCATGTGGATCAGAGCTTATATAAAATCTCAAATGTTTTAAAAGTTTGTGTTTTTGACTGTCTCTTCAGAAACTGTTCTCTCTTTTTTCAATGAGAGCGAGAGAGCATTATCATGCAGTACCAACCGCGGCCACGAGGTGCCACTATAATTTAGCATGAAATCTAATGCTTACACTGCTTTCTGTATTCAGACTTGAATACATTTACAAGGTTTTGCAAATGAAAATCAAGACAAAATCAGATTAAATATATGCATACATGACCTTTGATTTTTTGATTGTTAGTCTATCTAATGTTAGACAGTTGCAACGACTCTCTTGTCTTGGCTGTCCTGTTTGCCCAACGTTCAATTGATTGATTTTTTTTTCTTTTTGGGGAGAGAGGAACTTTTTTTGGGCGGAGGAATAACAACTTTGGAGAGAGAAAAAAAATGAGGGAAAAAAACGATAAAAGTTGGAGAGGGAGAAAAAAATGTTGAGAAAAAAAAAAAAACAGTGAGAGATATTCTTAGCATTTAGGAACACACACACTGCTTTTCACATTTTGGTCCAGGACTTCCGTTTGTTTCCCTCTCTTGTGTTGCCTATTTAGGGGAAAAAAATTGAAGAGAGAGAGAAAAACATTTTTCAGAAAAGAAACCAATTGGAAAGAGAAAAAAAATATTTTTGGAGCGAGAGAGGAAACAAATTCTTAAGACCTGGGCTCAGGAAGGATCTAAGACGATTTTTTTTCCACCTTGACTTTCCCCTCACATTGCGGTTCAGGGCTTCCATGCAATATAAATCATGCTGTAAAAGCTGAACGGTTTTTGACAGCGTCTGACAGCGTATCATGTGATTCAGAGGTCAGAGAGCTCAGTCTCTCAGGCCTGTCGCAGCTGGACCAAACGAACACCGAAGGATAGTGATTAATGATCAATGAACATTAGTTAGCATCTACAATTAATAAATTGACATCCCATTAAAAATTATAATGAATTACAAATTAAAATAATATATAAATTAACCATATTTATATCTGGCAATATTACTATTACAATATTACCAGCGTCAGTTTGATAGTCTGATAATTGGAAATATATCAGGACTCCAATTTGAGATTATACAGGTTTCATATTCCGACCATTATTATGATTTCTGCTTTATTTTAAATGTTGAATAAGAAACCATGAGAATAAAAGACTTTCCGGCACTCACATAAATGTGTTTTACGAGTCCACAGCAACACTGTACTATAAATACTCTAGTTTACACTCAAAGTGTTTGTGTCGAGCTGAAGTGAGGAAGACTATTCTGGAAGAAAAGTGTGAATCTGAAATAAGCACACGACACGGGGTGTAAGAAGTATATAACCAATTGTATTCCCTTCTGTTAATATACACGTATGCAGATTCATCTCACTGGAACACTCTACAATAACATTTAGAAAGAACAAGGGAGCTGAGGAGAAATGCAACCGACAAACCTGAAGAGGAACGGAAAGAATGGAAACACATTCACACAGACAAACAAGCGCACAAACGCTCACGCAAACACACAGAGATGGAAGAGTGAAATCAAATGATGATGAAGTCTGGTCCTCGTTGAGTGAGTATGAAGTATGAACAGCCCTCCACACGCTGGGTAAAGCGAGCAACATGATTTAAACGGAGGATGGAGTCAATGATCAAAGTCTTATGGATACAAGGAGATACTCTCACACCTGGTAAAGGAAATGTTCTCTTGTAAACCAAATCACATTTTGCTGTTTAATATTCAAAAGAGCATCTGCTTTCTGGAATCCGATTCACTGATCTTTGCATTTCACTGCACTTTCTTTTTCTTTTTTTTCTTTTTTCTTAGGGATGGTAATTAGGAAAAAAACATCTCTTTTAGCACTGGGATGAGATTCAAATATTTAGACGTTTCACAAACTGTTTTAACATTTTCTTTTCAATGTAGAGTTTAGTTCTTTTAATAGAGTTGAGAAAATTAGAATACTAGAGTTCAAGATGTACATCTTCCAAGAAACAGGCCATTTTGTCTCTTCCGAGAGAGTACGTTCCATTAAATGCGCAAAGTTCATACCTACTTTCCTCCTGAGAGAACGTGGTTAAAGACGCAGGAGAGTTCACGTTCCCTACGTGGGATGTACATGAACTGGAACGTTATTGTCTTTTCTCTTTGACATTGTGACGAAATAAAAAAAGCACAAACACACAAACATATAGAAAACAAAACAAAAGGCATCCTAGCATCCTGCTCTGCTGTTTTCCACTGATACGGGTTGTTGATGTGATGTAGGCCTTGATCGATCACGTCAGACTTTCAGTTGCTCATGTCCCTTTGTCTTTTCAAATATCTGTATATGAATATATCTATTTGCTGTTGGGGGTTTCAGGTTCTTGAATGTGGAGCAGAAACCAAGATCCTCAGCGGGTCCAGGACAGAGCCCTGGGGAACCCCAAAAACACACAACGAATATTTGCTTGAAAGCAGGGTAACTGCAGGCCTCCAAGAGTCCTGGCGGCTGAAGGGATCATCCACAGATGTTTCGCTAGTTGTAACGGTTTGATATATAGATATATATTTATTTGTTTGACTCCACAGAAACAGTTTTTGTCTCTTTTCATTTTGAATACCACATGCTGGAAACACAACAGAATTACGTTGCATCTGCTCCTGAGCACCAAGGACAAGGAGAAAAAGAGAGAACAAGCCAAGAAAAGGTGCAGAGAAAGAGAGAAAGAGAGGGATGATGGGAGCGGAGGCTGGAAATGTGTAGCACTTGGAAAGAGAGGGAGACGCATTTGACACGGAGCTGGTTTGGCAGTATTACAGAGGAGTGTGACTGCTAAACGTTTTCGGCACCATCTGTTCCTGAAATGTCACCTATGCCAAGCTGTTCCAGCTGAACTGCTCTCGTTCCCAAACAATTCTCAACCGCATCCAATGCTCTGATGGAGCAACAATGGACCGCCCAAGCAACCTGGCGTACGCGGGTGTTTTGACATCAGGTTAGGAGATGATCTGAATATTGAGGACTCACATAGTATTTACAAAGAACAAACTAGAGCGTCAAATTACATGCGAGGAAAAATCCACTTTTCTTCGATACAAAAGGTCTGCAGTTTCTTTTTGTAATAGGGATTAGCTATCACAAATGGAAATGAGGGAGGGGATGATTCCGAACCCTAGATGCTTTCGAACTCTTTAGCTCTTGCTGGAAATGAGGCCAACAGCTAGACGAGACGGGAAATTAAAGAAGACTGATGTCAGAGCTCTAAATGTGACTGGTAAACTGCCGACAAATACCTGGACCTCCCTTTCCATTCCTCATCCTATCTCTCTCCTTCTCCCCTTCGCTTCCGCCTCGGTCCCTACGGAGGCCGAGCTCAGACGTAATACTCCTTGTCTTTGTTCTTCTTGCTCTTTGTACCCATCTTGGCTGCGCCGGGCTGCTTCTCCTTCACCAAGGCGCCGTTGCTTTGCGTGGCCGAGTTGCTGATGTAGTTGCGACTCTGGTCCACCTGGTAGGAGCCTTCATCGCGGTTGCGGTACTTGTACATGGCGTAGAGCAGGATGAGGATGCAGAGGGCAGCTGCGGCCACGATGCCCACCACCATGCCCGTCGTGCTGCTGGACTCTCGGATTACCTCCACCGCTCCTGGAGGCCCTCGGTCTGGTGACGAGGGGTCTGTAGTGGGCACATGGGGGAAATTGGGAGGATATGTTATACCTGGGACGTGCCGGTGCCGCCCGCCGTGTTCAGGGTCGCCTGACGGCTGAACGGGTGGCAGCAGCACCTGGTCACGGGTGTTCATTTTACCCGCAGGGATGTTGGAGCCACTGTTGATGCCGGGTTTGAGCCGGGGCACCGGGGGGGCCGTAGGGGGGAACGGGAGTGGCGGGCGATGGGACTCGGGCAAATGGGCAAAGGGCCGGTCACCTCGGG
>NW_015558589.1:557808-565867 GCF_001515605.1 Sinocyclocheilus anshuiensis | reverse complement strand
GCCGATGGGATTTGGGCAAACGGGCGAATGGCCGGTCACCTCGGGGGTTCCCGGCCGCGGGGGGAGGGGGGAGTACGGTCCGATCAGTGACAAGGGGGGAGTTTTTATAGTAGTCCTCATCGTCGGACTCCGTCATCTCGCCCGAGCCGAAGGCTGAGACCTCCATGGGCTCTTCGCAGTCCTCCTGGTCCAGCAGACAGGGGGGTCGGCCGGGCAAGGGGAGAGACTCTTTGGTGGTCTCGAGCAAGGTGAAGAAGGGGCGATAGGTCGGGGGTGGGGGGATTATGGGGTAACGTGTCACAATTGACGGGGGGTCAAGGGAATCCACAGTTATAATTGGCAACACTAGTTCACCTCCTAGGATGAAAGAGAGAAGGAACACGGCGTTAGTTGGAACCCGAGCAAATTAATGCACAAGAGAGAGAGAAGAACCATCATTAGAACAGCACTAAGACTTAATGAGGTTAGTTCTAAAGTTAGTTTCGTTAGCATCTATTTAAAATCGGACTATAAACAGCTAGGCTAATGCTAAGGCATTACAGTCATATACATTACAAGGTTAGAGTAATACAGAGAAACATTAAAACTTAAGCATGTGCTAGACCAGCTAGAATGTACATTCATATAAAAATCCTACAAAAACAGTTCTACGTCTGTGTTAATGCTAATGCTAGCTGTGCTAACCTCCACTCACTGACTGCATGTTTAAGAAGAGAGCAAACCACGTAGTACAGGTCACTTACATTAACAAATTGGCCGCATGATTTTTGCATGAAAAAAAAATTACAAAAAGAAAGCTGTGTAAGATTGTTCTGGGATAGTGATAAACAAATTTCAGCCCATGTTTCAAAGTAGGTAAAGTGTTTTGAATTCATCATTCAGTGAACGATTTCTCGGAGCTCATAAAGCTCATAATCCCCACTCCCCGTTGGCATGGTGATAGCTTGCTAATGATGAGGATCTATATGCAAAACTTCCCACGCTCACCCCGGGGTACCGAAGGTGATATTTTCAAATTACTGTCCCACAAGACTTTCCCCCCCAAAACACAGACCAAATCTTTCAAGATAATTATCCATAAGCCTTTCCCTTTGAAATCTCATACCATGAATAACAAAAGCCCATTTTTTCCCCTGGAACTGGCTTGTCAAGGAATGTCAAAAGTTGAAATTACACAAGACGTATTCAAGTATTCATTAGGATTCAGCTCAGATTTGTCAAACAGTTTCATCTGTGGCATCAACACCTGAAATGGAGCATGAATCTAGGAAAACGGGGTGCAGAAGAGATTGTTTTGTTTAAACACATAATGCACATCATTGTTATTCATATGATGAGGCAAATTAGTGTGACAAACATTGCTTAGGGGGGGAAGGACTGTTTGGCTCTGATCTGTGCACTTTGGGAAACCTCCTCAAACCATGGCATCAACACGGCACCCTCCCCTTAACCAGCAGAACCTTCAAAAAGACCATCCTGTTTGCATATTGATGAACAGAGTCATTAAGCTCAAAAAAATCCACCAGGAGAAAAGGAGACATTAACATTCAGAACACACATACATCTGTTAGAAGCTGAAAAGGAAAGTATGTTAATGGCATCTTTCACAGAGTCTGCCCCACCCAACAGCCCCGGCGTAGAGGCGTGCATCTGCGGGTTGAGAGTCTGGGGAACGGTTCAGTATAAAATGAATGCCGGTTCACCGTCGACAAATCTTTTATATCCATTGCTAGAAAAAGCCGCTGGAGGCGACCAGCCGTTTAGAGGAACGATCTGTCAAGGGCGCCGAATGGAGTCTGATAATTCAGTAACTGACACCGCCGGTTTGTGAATTATACGAGCCGATGTGTTAATGTGCCACCGGGCACAACAATATTTCCTGCTTTTATTAAATTTGTTGGAATATCTTACGATACGCAAGGAAATCCAGAGCAATCTGTTCCCAGAGAGGGCAGAATCGCTCACAGGAGAGGAACCTTCAATCCTGACGATTACCTTCTAGTATCTTCTCTAAAATGCACTTGAAGGAGAACTGATGGAAACGAGCAAAGATATGTGAACGATAAACCTCCTCAAACCGTCAATCCGCAGACGCACAAGTCAGTGAATGTGTGCGCAACCCATCGGCCTGTCTGTGTGTTCGTGACAAATCTCGTTATAGATTAGAAATCTTTGTTCCAGTAGTCTGTGATTGGTCAAACTTTGCCTCCTGTGACAGTTGCGTTGACAACAAGAACAACATCAGAACAGCATCATGACACATGAGTACAAACGAATATCTCACATGCTCAGCGCACCGTTCTCACTTGTTTCACGATGATTGTCTGGAGTGAGTAAGTGCCACCTTGAGCACCATCAGTAACTGGAGTAATGACTGCAGCTTTATTCGTGCTTTTATTTCTTAAACTGCAACAAATGACACTTACATCTGTCTGTTGCAAATCCATCGCGAGAGATGCAATTTAAGCCAGACAAACTACCAAAGACGCACTGTTCTTTAACCGGCAAATTAAATGTCATTAACAGTGAGAAATGCACAGAATTAAATCAATAAACCTGGACTAGTCTAGCACAGAGCACCTGCATAAACTCGGAGTAAAAAATACACACTTTTGTGTTTATACTGCAGTTTTGAGATGGAGAAAATGGAAATACAAGCACAGCAACAAAACAAAAACAAAACATCTCTTTCTCTCCTTCACTGAATTCATGATCAGTCTTGGGTAAGATACTCTAAACAAGTCATTAATTACTAGCTACTAATTACATCTTCGACAGTGTAATTAGATTACTATCTCTCAAAAAGTAATGCATGCCATATCAACCTCGACCAGTTGAACAAAACAAGGACAGACATGAAATGGCTCTTTTAATTATTTCAATAAAGTTGATTCTTGAATGAAAACAAATTATTCTTGAGCTGACCAAAGTATTTAAAGGTTACATTAAACAAATTTTCTAACATTAGATGATACATTTCTATGTTAAATCCACTATTGTTTTATATAGAATTTGTTTTATAGCTTATAAAATATGTAATGCAATTACATCAGAAGTAACAGTAATTAAATTACAGAAAACTCAAGAGTAATCCCTCTCAGTAATTAAATACTTAGTTACATTACACCAAATATTGTTAATGATTCTGAGATTTAAGTCTAAATGCACTGCAAAAGATGATTTTCTTCCACAGTATTTTGTCATGTTTTGCAGTACAAATATCTAAACTTCCTTAAATCAAGTTACATTTACTTTAGAAGCAAAATTATTTAAGATATTAAGTCTTGTTCTCTGAAAAAAATGCATCAAAATGAAGTGACTTCATGCTTTTAGGAAGCAAAAACTATCCACCAGTGGGGTCAGAAAAATGACCTTAATTCAAATGGAAAACAAGTTGATCGGCAGATATTTTTTTCTTGTTTAACGCGTAAACACTTAATTTAGATTTTTTTTTCTTTTTCAGAAAACAAGATTTGTTATCTAACATTGTTTTGCCTCTCAAGTAATTCATATCTTGATTTGAGAATGATTAGATATTTGTACTTGAAAATAAGACAAAAATACTAAGGAAGTGTTTTGTCCTGGAGGTTTGAGCAGAACCCTGCAAGTTGAACGCATGCGCTACTGGATCACATTAATGTCAAGATGAGCAGCACAATGAAAGAGACTCCTATGTCCAGAAAAACATCCAGCTTGTTTTGGACATCCAGGAGCCTGTTTACATCCACACACAGTAATGAAAGCTGGAAATGTGACTACTGTTTGCCGTGGGCGCTCAGGCCATGGGGAAGGCTGAGATTGGAGTTGTCTCTCTCTTAGCTAATTTGATTTTGAAGCTGAACACTAGAGTGACGGTGGGGGTGAGACCGGCCCCGACGCTTAATAATTGACGACAGAAGACACCGGGAGCCTAGACGCTCAGAGAGACTGAGATTAACCTCTATAAATGTACTTGCTTCACATCAAACCACACATTTCATATGCAGCGTGTTTTGTTAGACTTGCTTCTGCAACTAATAAATTAAGAATATCTTGATTATATACGAAGAGACACAGAGCTGCTTTATTGTTTCTATAAAGCCAATGAAACCAATTTATAAAGCTATAAATCAAAACCTGCTTCTTGTTCTTATATGTATATGGTTTTTCTTCATATACATAAGAATTCAGTGTTGGAATGCCTCACATATAATGCATGTATATGAAGGATAAATGCTTCACTGCATACAGCGTTGTTAACTAAAACTATTCAAAATCACCTTTGTTGACTGCATATAAATATATCAATGTTTATATAAATAGAATTATTAAATAAAAAAAGTAAAAATCGTGAAAATTAGAAATGTTGCCTTGGGAACTAACTGACATAAGTTAAAGCTAAAAGAAATATAACCCCCTCCTCCCTAAAACTAATTGAAATGACAAAAGCCCAAAACAAAACTACTAAAACTGAAATAAAAATAAAGCCAAATAGAAATATTAGCCCCTACCCAAAACAAACTAATAAAAATGGGAAAAGCCCATAATAAAGTTACCAAAACTGAAATAAAAATAAATGAAAGCTAAACAGAAATGTAAACTAATAAAAAGGGCAAAATTGACTAAAACGGAAATACAAATAATTTAAAGTTAAATAGAAACATAAAAATGGGAAAAGCCATAATACCCATAATGTATTTACTTAAACTGAAATTAAAATAAATAAAAAAACATAAATATTAATAAAAACTAATAAAAATGGCAATAGTCCATAAAAATACTAAAACTTAAAATAAAAAATAAATTAAAGCTAAATAGAAATATATTTTTAAAAATGATAAAATGGCAACATTGTTAAAATGTAAACTTGAAAACTGAAAATTGACGTTAAAAATAGAACTTAGAACTTTAGTATTTATAAATACTAAAACAGTATATAAATCATGGTTTCACCCTGTATACTGTAATTCTATGTCTATAACACTCATCATCACAATCTATCTATGCAGCTGTAGGTTTGAGATATAACGCTGTTGTGTGTTTGTGTGTAACAGTCAGTCTGTTGTGTGTTTGTGTGTAACAGTTAGACTGTTGTGTTTGTGTGTGTGTGTAACAATCAGTCTGTTGTGTTTGTGTGTAACACTGTTGTGTGTAAAAGTCAGACTGTATTCTGTTTGTGTGTAACAGTCAGACTGTTGTTTTTGTAACAGTCTGGTGTTTGTGTGTGTGTAACAGTCAGACTGTAGTGTGTTTGTGTGTAACAGTCATACTGTAGTATGTTTGTGTGCAAAAGTCAAACTGTTGTCTTTGTAACAGTCTGTTGTTTGTGTGTGTGTAACAGTCAGGCTGTAGTGTGTTTGTGTGCAACAGCCAGACTGTAGTGTGTGTGTGTCTGTGTGTAACAGTCAGTCTGTCATGTTTGTGTTTAACACTCTGTTGTGTGTTTGTGTTTGTGTGTTTGTAACAGTTAGATTGTCTCGTGTTTGTGTGTAACAGTCAGACTTTAATGTGTTTGTGTCTAACAGACTCTGTGGTGTGTTTATGTGTAACAGTCAGACTGACATGTGTTTGAGTTACAGTCAGACTGTTGTGTGTTTGTGTGTAACAGTCAGATTGTAGTGTTTGTAACAGTCAGACTGTCATGTGTTTGTGTGTAACAGACTGTCGTGTATTTTTGTGTGTAACAATCAGACTGTAGTGTGTTTGTGTGTAACAGTCAGACTGTAGTGTGTTTGTGTGTAACAGTCTGACTGCAGTGTGTTTGTGAGTAAAAGACTGTAGTGTTTGTGTGTAACAGTCAGACTGTAGTGTGTTTGTGTGTGACAGTCAGACTGACGTGTGTTTGTTACAGTCAGACTATTGTGTGTTTGTGTGTAACAGTCAGACTGTAGTGTGTTTGTGTGTGACAGTCAGACTGACGTGTGTTTGTTACAGTCAGACTATTGTGTGTTTGTGTGTAACAGTCAGACTGTAGTGTGTTTGTGTGTGACAGTCAGACTGACGTGTGTTTGTTACAGTCAGACTATTGTGTGTTTGTGTGTAACAGTCAGACTGTCTCGTGTTTGTGTGTAACAGGCAGACTGTAGTGTGTTTGTGTGTAACAGTCAGATTGTCGTGTGTTTATGTGTAACAGTCAGACTGTTGTGTGTTTGTGTGTAACAGTCAGACTGTAGTGTGATTGTGTGTAACAGTCAGACTGTAGTGTGTTTGTGTGTAGCAGTCAGACTGTCACATGTTTGTGTGTAACAGTCAGATTGTCGCGTTTGTGTGTAACAGTCAGACTGTAGTGTGTTTGCGTGTAACAATCAGACTGTCTCGTGTTTGTGTGTAACAGTCAGACTGTCGCATGTTTGTGTGTAACAGTCAGACTGTCGCTTGTTTGTAAGTCAGACTGTAGTGTGTTTGTGTATAAGTCAGACTGTAGTGTGTTTGTGTGTAACAGTCAGGCTGTAGTGTGTTTGTGTGTAACAGTCAAGACTGTTGTGTGTTTGTGTGTAACAGTCTGACTAGTGTGTTTGTGAGTAAAAGACTAGTTTGTGTGTGTAACAGTCAGACTGTCGTGTGTTTGTGTGTAACAGTCAGACGGTAGTGTGTTTGAGTAAAAGACTGTAAAGTGTGTGTGTAACAGTCAGACTGTAGTGTGTGTGTAACAGTCAGACTGTCGCATGTTTGTAAGACTGTAGTGTGTTTGTGTGTAACAGTCAGACTGACGTGTGTTTGTGTTACAGTCAGACTGTGGTGTGTTTGTGTGTAACAGTCAGACTGTAGTGTGTTTGTGTGTAACAGTCAGACTGTTTTGTGTTTGTGTATAACAGTCAGACTGTAGTGTGTTTGTGTGTAAAAGTCAGACTGTTGTGTTTGTGTGTAACAGTCAGACTGTTTTGTGTTTGTGTAACTGTCAGACAGTAGTGTGTATGTGTGTAACAGTCTGTATGTAGTGTTTGTGTGTAACAGACAGACTGTCGCATGTTTGTGTGTAACAGTCAGATTGTCGCATATTTGTGTCTAACAGTCATACTGTGGTGTGTTTGTGTGTTACAGTCAGATTGTTGTGCGATTGTAGTTTCAGCTCATTATAAACTAGAGAATGGTCAGCAGGCTCCAGCGAATGATGTAATTAGGAGCTTCTAATGTGGGCAGAGATTAATTGGCCCATGGAGATCAGCTGAGATAAGGGACGTTTCTGTGGGACCCTGGAGCAGAAACGCAATGCGGAGATTTCTGTCCCTCCATCCATCCGTCCGTATCTCTCTGCTTCATCTGTGGCTCATCCATCTCTCCCATGATACAGCAAACGTGAGGAACATGCTGATGCCAGTCAGAGCCTCGCTCTCTTCTCTGTGTTTGATTTGTACTTTATCTTTCTTGTTTTCTTTTACTTTGCTGTCCAGCATTTGACGGTGAGTCACACAATTTGTTTGCTCTCTTTGTCCTTTTGTCTGCTCCAGTGTGCAATAGAAATATTTGCTTTCAAAAACACAGATGAACTGCTGCACACCCTCAGATGGTTGCTATGGTGTGCCTTGGAGGTTGCTGGGCCGTTCTGAGTGGTTCCTGAAGCATTATTGGTGGTTAGGCGGATTCTGGCCTGTTGCTAAGGTGATGAACTTTTCACAAAAAAAAAAAAATCACAGTTTTTTGATCCTGACACAAAATGACCAGCTAACATGAATTGACTAATCATATCAGCAGCACATGTGAAAGTGTGAATGAGTACTAGTCAGGTAAAATCACTATCACACTAATTAGATTGTAAGAGCAGACTGATTGCTATAAAAGGAGGGAAGAAGCGTTTCCAATCATTGTGTTCTTGTTAGCAATGGTTACCTCCAAAGAAACACGTGCAGCCATCATCTCTTTGCATTAAAATGGCCTCACATGCAAGGAAATTGCTACAAAGAATATTACACCTGAAAGAACCATTTACCGGATCATCAAGAACTTCAAGGAGAGAGGTTCGGCTGCAGTGAAGAAGTCTTCAGGACGTCCCAGAGTGTCCAGCAAGCACCAGGACCGTTAAAAGTGGTGCAAAGCTATTTTCTCTGATGAAGCTCCCTTCCGACTGTTTGGGACATCTGGA
>NW_015558589.1:556878-557189 GCF_001515605.1 Sinocyclocheilus anshuiensis | reverse complement strand
CTGTTTGGGACATCTGGAAAATCGATTGTTCGGAGAAAAAAAGGTGAACGCTACCATGAGTCCTGTGTCGTGCCTACAGTGAAGCATCCTGAGACCATCCATGTGTGGGGTTGCTTTTCAACCAAGGGAGTGGGCTCTCACATATCTGCCCAAAAACACTGAATACATAATGAAATCAAAATGTCTTGCAAGAGCGACTTCTTCCAACGATCCATGCGCAATTTGGTGATGATATGTGCATTTTCCAGCATGATGGAGCACCATATCACAAAGCAAGAGTGATAAAGAAGTGGCTCCCAGATCCTTACATT
>NW_015558589.1:552909-556722 GCF_001515605.1 Sinocyclocheilus anshuiensis | reverse complement strand
GAGAACTAATAAGGCAAGAATGGATCGCCATCAGTCAGGATTTGGCCCAGAAGCTAATATCCAGCATGCCAGAGCGAATTGCAAAGGTTATGAAGAACAAGGGTCAACACTGTAAATATTGACTCATTATATATTTTTTGCCAATAAAAGCCTTTAAAACGTATGATATGCTTATCATTGTTTTTCAGTATACCATAGAAACATGTGGAAAAATAATTTACAAATACTGAAGCAGCACACTTTTTAAAACAAAATGTATGTCACTGTCAAAACTTTTGGCCACGACTGTACTTAACGAGCAAACTGTGTAATACAACTTGTTTTCAAAATATATGAGTTTGAGTTTATCAAAAACATGATGTGAACATGAGTAAATAATCTCATTTAGTTTCCTTCATTTATATTTATTATAAATTATATTTATAATTGATCAGGCTCCAACAATCAAAGCTACTATATGAAATGAAAATGACTAAAGACATTGCATGGTACAATATACATTTATTAATAACTTCAAATCATAAGAGTTCCTACTAAATGACATTAATTTAGGTTCAATCTGACTGTCAACTTGAATTGAGGTATATTTTGTCCAATCACAGCTGCACACTGGATGAGATTGTGTGTGTGAGTGTGTGTGTATGTTTGTGTGTGTGTGTGTTTACAGCATATAAAAACACACAGGGATGGTAAGACTGACTCACCGTTTCCAGGCTCACACTCCTCGAGATCTTCATCATCACTTGGACATTCTGCTGACGCTACTAACAGGTCGTCAGTATTCTGCAGAGAAAGAGACAGACAGACAGTCAGTACAGTGTCCATCTTCAATATAATGAATTAAAAATACATCAAACACCAACCACATTCACAGAGACAGCTGTCATGTCCCTCACACTCTCTGACTGCAGCTCTGTGAATCTCTGTTTTCAGTCCATTAATCAGGTGTCCATGTGTAAATATATACTGTCATATCTGAACACACAGAGCACTGGAGACTGTCGTCTCTGAGCCAAAGCTGCCAGACACAGTGTCTGAAATCATTCTCATCCATTTCTCATGACACGTCAAACTCATTTCAGCATCTGAACATATCGAGAAAAGTAGTCTCTCTGAGGAAAACACACAGTCAGTGGTGAAACCTCAGTTTATTCAGCCATCAGAGAGATTCTCCATCAGAACAAAGAGCTTCTGATCAGACCTGTGATTGACAACATGTCCCTCTGTCTGTCTTCCTGTCCGTCCATCTGTCTATATGTCCATCCATCCATCTGTCCATCTGTCTGTCCATCCTTCCATTTGTCTGTCCGTACATCACAGGTGTGGCATATCAAGATGTTGATTAGACAGCATGATTATTGCCACACCTGTGCAATAATCATGCTGTCTAATCAGCATCTTGATATGCCACACCTGTGAGGTGGATGGATTATCTCGGCAAAGGAGAAGTGCTCACTAACACAGATTTAGACAGATTTGTGAACAATATTTGAGAGAAATAGGCCTTTTGTGTACATAGAAAAAGTCTTAGATCTTTGAGTTCAGCTCATGAAAAATGGGGGCAAAAACAAAAGTGTTGCGTTTATAATTTTGTTCAGTGTATGTCTGTCTGTGCATCCATCTGTCTGTTCATCTTTCCATTTGTCTGTTCATACATCTGTCTGTCTGTCCGTCCATCTGTCTGTCCGTACATCTATCTGTCTGTCCATCCATCTGTCTGTCCATCTTTCCATTTATCTGTCCATTCATCTGTCTGTCCATCTTTCCATTTGTCTGTCCGTACATCTGTCTGTCTGTCCATCCATCTGTCTTCCTGTCCATCTTTCCATTTGTCTATCTGTTCATCCATTCATCTGTCCATCTGTCTCTCTGTCCATCCATCTATCTGTCCATCTGTCCATTTGTCTGTCCATCCATCTGTCTGTCTGTCTGCCCGTCTGTCTTCCTGTCTGTCCATAACTAAAACTAAAACTCAAACCATAAAACAATCAGCTAATTGCCAAGGCAACGATTCTCAGAGTTAATGTACTAAAATAAAAATAAAAATCTGAAATAAAAATGAATGAAAACTGACTTTTCAAAACAACACTGTATACTAATTAGTCATTTTAACAGTCACTAATCAGAATAACGAATCTGTAAACTAATCTAAACCTTTTTAAAAACATTTTCTGCACTGATTGTTATTCAAATATTTAGGAATACAAACTCTTCCAAAATGCAATTATGATGATACAGTATACATAAATAAGTGTATGAAGAGAATTAGTAGTTGGTGTTAGTTCTGGTCAGTGAATCTCGTCTCCTGAATGCACGGATCGGTTGTGTGACTGTGAACTGGACGAGGAACTCGTTCTCAGCAGATTTATTTAACGCTCGCTCTCGCTGAACCAGCCGCAGGACAAAATCCTGTTTTCTTTTAATTAGTTCTGAAAAGCTGCAGACTATTGTACTGAAGCCTGGAGTGTTTCTTCACTTATTTATTTCATAAAGTGATATTTATTAGAGACTACATCATTTGGAGCGCCGCGGATCAAAATCACATTTCAGCTTCACATGTTTCTGTAACCCAACATGACATTTCAGTTGTACGGATCCGTTTAATTCATCCTCTGCCCAGCGAATGCATTAACGCCACAGACTCGGAAACCATTCCCAGTGGAAAAGGCTTTTGTTTTTCAGATATTAATGGGCCGTTGTTTTGAATGTTTTGTTGCCATAATCAAATGTCTCTTCTTCCTGTTTGTGAACCATTGAGCTGGATTTGAATGCGCTCTCAGTACAGGAAGAGGAAAGCTAATAACCGCAGGCAAACACTGGCGTGTGTTTTCATGTCTGTGAGATGAGTTATAGTATCCGATTCTACATCAGTCTGTTTATCCCCGCCCACCGATTCTACAGCACTGCCGTTTTATCCCCGCCCACTGATTCTAAATCAGTCTTTTTAGCCCCGCCCCCCGATTCTACATCAGTCTGTTTAGCCCCGCCCACCGATTCTACATCAGCCCCGCCCACCGATTCAAGCATGTAGTGTAAATAACCAGAGAGGCAAACCCAGGTCTATGCAGAAACCAAACGATAAACATGCTCCGAACACAGTCTTGGCACCGGAAAAACACAGTTTTGCATTGCCTTCCTTCTGATCCTAACATTAGGAAAGAGTTCATTTGTAATGAAGATCCAGACCGCATCAGTAAGAACTTGATCCTTTGTTAACCTCATCTTACCACAGATTCGTTTACAAACCAAGCACAATTCGACGCAGGATTTTCAGAAAGATTGAAACTAATAGATGATGCTGTGCAGATTACTTTGGATCACACCACACAAGTGTGAGTAATTGTTTTTACCATGTGGTCACTATTGCTTTGTCTGTTATTACAGATCTTTTGATATGTACTGAGTATATGCATTTTTAACATAAATCAAAGCAGCGTTCATCTGTGAAGGATGTAGGCTGTCAAACATACACAACTGTTAGCCAATCATAGCAGTGGCCGTTTACTTCTGAGTCTACAATCTGCCACGCCTATTCAAACAGAGGCGCTGCCGTTTTATCCCCGCCCACTGATTCTAAATCAGTCTTTTTAGCCCCGCCCACCGATTCTACATCAGTCTGTTTTGCCCCGCCCCCACCGATTCTACAGCACTGCCTGTTTAGCCCCGCCCACTGATTCGAGCATGTAGTGTTTAGGATAAAGGTCAGTGCGCAGGTCTACGCAGAAACAAAATGATAAAGATGCTCTGAATACAACAAGATGTTGTGCAGTGTCAAGTTGTGGAAAAATTGTTTGCATTACCTTCTGATCCCAG
>NW_015558589.1:550584-552899 GCF_001515605.1 Sinocyclocheilus anshuiensis | reverse complement strand
GTTAGGAAAGAGTGAATTAACTTTATTTTTAATGAAGATCCAGACTGCGTCTTTAAGAACTCGGTACTTTATTCACGTCTTTTTAATGTGGATTTGTTTACAAACAAGGCACAATTCGACGCAGGATTTTCAGAAAGATTGAAACAAAGTCGATGCTGTGCGACTATATTGGATCCGACAGTAATGTCGCAACACAAGTGTGAGTAACTGTTTTCATTACGTGATCATTATTGCTTTGTCTGTTAAACAGATCGTTTGATATGTACTGAGTATTTATTCGTTTTTGCCCTAAATTACAGCAGTGTCCATCTATGAGGAATGTACAGCAGTGGGTGTTTCCGAGTCTGAGTCTACAATTTTGTTGAGAGATAAAATTATTATATATAATGTTGCAATAGTAATATGTATTATTTAAAAATGTATTTTTAATTTAGTAATAATAATAATATTAATAATAATAATAATAATAAATTATTAAATTATAATTTTTGGGCCAAAATGATAGCCTATTACTTCTAAATTATGATGATTTTTGATGTAAAAATCTTGATGCCATTATAAATGGACCTTAGAGAAAAGTACAAAAAAAAACAAAAAACAGAGGCAGTTCATGATTTCTTTAAATACTTAGCAACATAGTAATATTAACATTTCTTATTTAGTTTCATTTAGTCATTCTTATTGTTTTATTTTGTATCGCCATCATCATCATCATCATCATCACCAACATCACTATCATCACCATCATCATCATCATCATTATCATTTTATAGTCATACTGATACATAATCACAAAATTATGTGCCAAAATGTGCAGTCCTAAAACAAAAATATGGATAAAAAATATATAAATACACTAAAATAAATAAATAATTGAGAGATAAAATTATTATATATAATGTTGCAATAGTAATATGTATTATTTAAAAATGTATTTTTAATTTAGTAATAATAATAATATTAATAATAATAATAATAATAAATTATTAAATTATAATTTTTGGGCCAAAATGTGCAGTCCTACAAAACAAAAACATCAAATCAAAGATTTTTTAAAATCACATCTTAAATCACAATTTTATATAATAAAAATTGCATTTGGATTTTCACCCCAAATCCTGCAGCCCTGTAGTCTCTGCTGTTGATCATCACAGGAATTAATCCTGACACTCATTAAAAACTAAGTCCTTATCAAACAGAGAAGAACTGTTTTCCAGCACACTGGATCTTTTGACTTTTGCACAAGCATTTGCTCCTGACACACACACACACACACTCTCTCTCTCTCTCACACACACACACACACACACACACACACAAACACACACACACTGACCTGTGTGACGCTGTCTCTCATGGTGGGCGAGCGTTGTTTGCGGGTGGTGGTGGTGGCCATGGTGGTGGTGGTCTCCATGATGGTGGTGGACATGTCTGCGAGCGGCGTGGTGGAGGTGGTGTCGGGGCTCATGACGGAGGGCACGTCTCCCACCAGACGCAGGTTCCCCTGCACCTGCACGTTCGGGTCGCCCTCCGCCGCCAGCTTCAGCACCTGCAGGCCGTTATAGTACAGCCCCGAGATCTGACCCTGGAAGTTACGGCCCTTCTCACCGCCGCCAACCTTAATGAACGCCTGGCTGTTGAAGATCGTCAGCTGCCGACCTGCAGAGACCGAGAAACACACCCCAGCCATCAGCGTCCGGTCAGTGACGGAGAAACACCGCAAACCTCCGGCCCGATAACACGCCTGATCAGCTCTGAAACCACAGCCGGACACTGAATGATACAGGTCTTACTGTATCAGTAATATTATACTTTAATATTAATCTTAATATTACGGCACTGTTTCATATTAGTGTGCATTGTGTCCTATGACTTGTCTGTTATAATACATTAATGGTAAATAAAAAAAAGTGGAAAACAAAGAAAACCACGAAAAAAAGAAGAAAAACAAACCAATTACTAAAAAAAAGAAAAAAAAATCCAAATTAATTCAAATATAAAAATATGTAAAAAACAAACATGTAGAAGAAAAAAAAAATCTAAAAACAAATTAATTAATTAAAACAAAACATAATGAAAAAGAATCACAAATAAATAAATAAACAAACAAATAAATAAATAAAATATGAAAGCAAAATAAGAAAAAAAGACAGAAAAACGAATGATTAAAAATAGAAAGGGAAATAGTAAAAAGAAAAAGAAATAGAAAAAAGAAAAACAAATACATTAATCAAAATCTATCTATCTGTCCATCCCTCCCTCCCTCCCTCCCTCCCTCCCTCCGTCCGTCCGTCCGTCCGTCCGTCCGTCCGTCC
>NW_015558589.1:540888-550095 GCF_001515605.1 Sinocyclocheilus anshuiensis | reverse complement strand
TGTTTGTGTGTGTGTGTGTGTGTGTGTTAAGAGTGTGTGTGTGTGAGTATGTGTGTGTGTTAGAGTGCGTGTGTGTGTGTGTGAGAGAGAGTGTGTGTGTGTGTGTGTGTTAGAGTGTGTGTGTTAGAGTGTGTGAGAGTGTGTGTGTGTTAGAGTGTATGTGTGTGTGTTAGAGTGTATGTGTGTTTGCTAGAGTGTGTGTGTGTGTGTGTTAGAGTGTATGTGTGTGTGTTAGAGAGTGTGTGTGTTTGTGTGTGTGTGTGAGTGTGTGTGTGTGAGGTCATCTCCTCTGATCCAGAGCACTGGAGTGGGTGTTTGATCTGGTGACCCGTGTCCTTCACCAGCAGGCATGAAGGTAGTGAAACTGAAGTTCTGGTAAGAAAGTTTCCTCTGCTCACATGCTTCTGCTGCGTCTGCTTCTTCTGAGATGTTTCCTCCTCAACAACACACAGATGAAGGGAATATGAGCAGTTGCCGGGGTCACAGGTTGTTGCTATGGTGGCTTTTAAAGCATCATTATACAGTTCTGGGTGGTTGCCAGGTAAAGTCCATCCTCAAGAAGTCTTTATTATGTAAAATGTATAAAAGATGTCTGTATTAGTGATGCACTGAAATTAATTTTGTAACCAAAATCGAAATTTAAGTTTTCACTTAACTGAAAACAGAAAATAATATTTGTTTAGTAATCAATGAATTATTCAAATAAATAAACATTTCAATTGCACACAAGGCAGTTTTTATATCAACTTTTAATGGTATATTAATTTGTTGTTGAGATACAAACATTTAAATGCCAGCTGTAAAAAACATGTTTTCATGACATATTCAAACATGCATTAAATACTGAAGAACAGGTTCAGTAAAATATAATGAATATGAAATATAGTGCATATATTGTGGGAAATTATTTATTTAAAATTAATATATTAATTATTTGTCTAGCTGATTATGGAGTTTATGGTGATTGAATGTCTTTTCTGTGGTAAATGTGACATTATTGATCTCAAGCTGTTTTATTGACTTATTTCTGTGGTTGAATCACTGATTAGTGGCTTCTATGATTCATGATCGATTTCAGTAAGTTGTTCTGTTTCTGATGTTTCATCATGTTTATTTGCTGCTGTAACTAGTAGTAAAGAGGAAGAGATGATCAGTGATCTGACGCCACACATTAAAGAGCCACAAAATCATGTTTACTGTTTGAATTTAGTGATAAAACTGACAGAATGTGTAAGATGAGACTTTGTTTCATATTAAAAGTAACAAAACAAATCTCTACAAATAATGTTTAGTGAAGGTCTGCTCATGCATCAATTGAAAACAGCAGAATAAAAGATCTCGGCTCATCAAAATGATCTATTATTTTGGCCAAAACCAGAAATACTTTTTCAGCTGCCATAATTTCAGTGCACCACTAGTATATATATATATATATATATATATATATATATATGTGTGTGTGTTTGTGTGTGTGTGTGTGCATCTGATCTGTGATGGACTTCACTGGAGCTGTGACACAAACACAAACCAAAACTGACTTTCATTAACACTGAACTGAAGTTTTCCTCCATCACCTCTGTCAGGATGAAGAGAGAGTCCGGTGAGAATCTCACATGTTTCTGCAGGAGTCTGTGTGGAAACCCACAAGCTTTTCTCCAAGATTCTCTGTTGTCTAATAGAAAAGCCTGTGTTTCTTCTCTCTGGAGTCATTTAAAAGTGAGAAAGTGTTCAAACAGAGCCCAAGCGCAGTGATTTAGTAGCAGCGCCGGGCGCGCTTCTGCTGTAAAACAAATGTGTTCAGCGCTCGCATTTCCCTGCTGAGGTCTTTCTTCAGGAACCGAAATAAACAGCACAAAAGAAATCAATGCACTGCGGTTATTTGTAATCTCTGACTGCGTCTCTCGCAGCGGCGTCGGCTCTACAATAAAAAAACGGGAGATGGAGGAGCATCGGATACAGGAGAAGAGGAAATGATGGAAAGTCATAGGGGACGTTTAGAGCGTGATGAACGCCAGCGAGAGGACGAGGGAGAAAAACCGAGGCTCTGAACGGCTTCTGCTGGAATTGAGCTGTTAAACCCTTTTTTTCCTCTTCATTGAGCTGTGGAGGTGCTGCCATCCTGAATTTATAACACTGACACCATCGCCGCTCGAGAATGCTGTCTGATCTAACTCAACGTCAGATGAGAGAGAGAGAGTCGTTCTCACACATTCACTGGCCTTTTCCACATGAATCCTAGAGTGCTGTGACGGACCCGGTGCAGTCTGGACTGTCCTCATTACCCTCTCCAGTCCACATCAAACTCATTCACAACTCATTTTATAATGATCATTGTCATCATAATCATTTCTATAATGTTATACAGACATAGTCAGGACTTTAATTGTTTTTTTGTTTTAAAACAAGACACTACAGGTGAATAGGGGGGAAAAAAAACCGAATAGATATCACCATACTTCCCCCAGTTAAAGAATCACAGTATATTAAAACAACTGCTTTTGTATTACAAGTTTTATCAAATATTATGTTTAAAATATGTTAAATATGCACTAATTTGCAGAAATGTCCAGAACAGAAATCTAAAGTCAGGTTCATAATTCTTGTTCAATTTTGTTGACATATTAGAGCTAAAGGTTTTTACTGAGGGGATTTTATATTTTTCTTTTTATCACTCCATAAATCAGAAAATACTGTTAACAGACAGAAAAAATACATTCTCGCCATGTTTTTTAGGAATAAAATGTTATAAAAACTCATGTGAATGATATATCAACAAACCCCACAGTAAAATCCTTCAGAATATAGAGAGGAATAAAACTGCTAAGTTTGGTGTCTGTAAGTGCTGCTCAAGTGGAGATAAAACTTTTAAAGGTATGGATTGTAATTGAAATATACAGATGCAAATAGATAAAAGTGTAATGAAATAAACAATTAGATGTGTAATTTGGGTGTTTTCTTTCCACTAAATTCACTACATTTCACTGAATTAAAGTTGCCTAAAATATCAAAACTAAACTAAAAAAAAAAAATAATAAAAAAAAAACAATAGTTTTGCCTGTAGCATTTTGCCTTAATTTAACATTTTCCTGCATGATTATGGGGACTAGCAAAAATGATTTATTTCTTTAGAATAACGTCACTGATGGTTCATCCTCAATAAGAGCAGGAATTAATGACTGATCTTGAGTTCATGAGTTCATAGTCCAAACTGCACTCGCAGATAAACACATGACGCTTCACACAGTAAATCAACACATCATTGCTTCATCATTGACTGTCAGACGTGTAAATGTTAAAGGGACCGTATTCTCTCTGCAAATGCTACAGAACAATGAGCAGAGCGTTTGCTCATGAATCACAAATATTGTTCAGTGTTTAACCCTCTGAGTTTCATTCAAGCGTTACGTGCGGGTTAGTTTGCGTTCTGTTTAGACGGTTCATCTGCTTTGACTAATTCTTCATCAGATATGCGTTCATTCAGTTATGTGAGTTTAGAATCAGGTTTATGACTGAGGGCTTCAACTGAATCTAATCCAATGAAAACTAAATCCTGCCGGCTGAAGAGGAGAAGAGCGGCGGCCCTCAGGGTTTAGAAGAACGGTTGGTTAAATTCTGCTTAACCTTTACGTTTTCCCTGTCGGTTAACACTCAAACTCCTTTAACCCTTTGAGTTGACAGACTGTCCTCTAATCTGATATTCTTACTCACGTCGGCCACTTCCAGCTCTTTTACAGAAAGGGACAGGTTAACCTTAAGATCTACTGACAGCATCCTGTCAGCAGTTTTATTATATCAATATAAATGTCTGTTTTATATTTCCTCATGAAACTTTATGAACTTTTGCCCACACTGCAGAAAGTGAAGTTCTTCCTGAGTGTTTTTGTCTTGTTTTTCAGCACAAACATCAAAGCATCCTTAAATCAAGATACATTTACTGAGGATCTAAAATGGCAGAAGGTAAGAAGTCTTATTTTCTGAGAAATTGATCCAAATTAAAAACAAGCAGCTGGCAATGACGTCAAAAAAACACAGGTTGTCCCTTTGAATTAAGTTTATTTTTTAAACTCATTTGGCAGATATTTATTGGTAACTTTGAACAGTTTCTGAGAAAACAAGACCTCTGTCATTTAGCATCTCAAGTAAATGTATCTTGATTGACTGAATCACTGATTAGTGGCTTCTATGATTCATGATCGATTTCAGTAAGTTGTTTTGTTTCTGATGTTTCATCATGTTTATTTGCTGCTGTAACTAGTAGTAAAGAGCAAGAGAGGATCAGTGATCTGTCGCCACACATTAAAGAGCCACAAAACATCATTTATTGTTTGAATTTAGTGATAATACTGCCAGAATTTGTAAGCTGAGACTTTGTTTCTTGTTAAAAGTAACAAAACATAAAGATTATTGGTGCTCTACAAATAATGTTTAGTGAAGGTCTGCTCATGCATCAACTGAAAACAGCAGACTAAAAGATCTCAGCTCATGAAAATGATCTATTATTTTGGCCAAAACTAGAAATGTTCCTTGATTTAAAAATGTCTAGAGGTTTGTGCTGGAAAGCAAGACAAAAATACAGAGGAAGAACATCACTTTCAGCAGTAAATAAGCATCAGTTTCAGCAGTAGGCTGGAACTTTTAAATAGTTCAAATTGCCCACATGTAGTATTTTTTCATGCTGCATCAAAATTGATTCTTGCATCAAAATCCAACAAAATACCTGTGTGTGCAACAGAAAGATGTGCTAATCAAAGCTAAAAGAACGACTGTACTGGAGTTTTTGCCGGAAGTGAATTACCAGGAAACTCATATGAGACAGTTAGTTAAGAGCTTCTGGACTCAAAGGGTTAAAGTTGGAATCAATTTAGAACGACGAGAGCGAAGATGAAACAGAGGCACTGAAATAGAGTCCCTTTAACTGTGCAGTTTAGATTATTTGAACTGTTGTGAATCAGTTTCTGCTCGATAGGACGTTTCACAACAGTAAACAGCTGTGCGTGTTGTTGGGAGGTTAAGGGAGGGTTATGTGGGGGTTTTTGGTAAGGTTAATACTCTGGAGAAGTGCAGTCCCATCGTCAGATGACAGGTCTGAAGAGCGCAGCGTTCTGATTAGTCTGAGTATTTCACAAATGTAATGCACACTTCTTCAGGTGCAAACTACGAATGAAGAGTAGTAAGACACTAGAAATTTTGCTAAATCTCGCTTCTGCTTTTCGCATGCTCGCCGTGGGCCTGCACTTCCTCCAGAGATGTGTTTAGCGTGATTAGACAGACCGTTCGTTAGTGGGGTTTGGTGCTGTTTAATTACCTTTGTCGAGTAGCCACTCGTCAACTACCCGACCGAGTCGGTACGGGATTCTTTGCCTAGCAATAGCCAGCCGTTCACTATCAAAGCTCCCTTTGAAGAACAAACAAATTCAACAGGTTACAATCTGGAAGGTCAAAGGTTAAAGATTAGAGGTTAGAGAGAACGCCTTTAAAATCAGATTTAACACCCTCAAGGCTTTAAACATGGTTTGGAGGTTAGAAAGTCAAGCAAGCTCTGGTTACCATGTGTTTTAAACATGAGTTAAACATATTTATGAGTCATTTTAGAGGTTGAATGTTACTTCTGGATAATTACAGTGCATTAAAGTGTCTTTGTGAACGTGGAAAAGCAACCATCGTCGTTCTCATTAAAAATGCATAAGAACATTTCCATATCAGCGTATTGGATCGACAAACAGTCCTGCTGAACATCAAACAGCGAGACTCCAGGAAGACGTTTTCTGTATGGGGTCAAATGATCAAACGTTCTTGAGCGCTGTGATTCACAGCATCACATCGAACCCATTTCATTTGTAGATACATGAGGACCTAAACATGCATCGAGAGCGAAAACCACAGCGATACGTCTGCCTGCGTCGCGGCGGAGATCAACCACCCCTCGTTCTCTCTCTGAGTGAGAGTTGGCGTCATAGTGAAATCAAACTTGTCAGTTCTTTCATTAGCTGCAGCCATCTTTCCTCTCTCTCTTTAATGAAGTCACTCGTAGCAGAGCGACTGCCTCTTAATTGCTCCTGCAGCTCGACTGCAAATGATCTAATCAAAATCCCCGCATGCATCCCTACCCAGCGTTCGCTTACAGCACCTCGGCGCTATTAGCCAGATCAAATAAGCCTGGATTGAATGTAAATACATTGAGCATTGAGCAATGGATCCGTCCGCTGGTTCTGCTTCAACATCCCGATTCTACACTGAGCATCAGTGCTGGACCACAGGGGCTCGTCTCGCTCCTCAAACACCGAAACACATTAATATGATCACGTATGTGTGTGTTTATGGGCTCTGACGATGATGGTTTCTTTCAGGGGTGTAAAATACGTTTTACTTGATTACTGTACATAAATATTATTTTGGCCAATTTGTACTTCACTCAATTGCAATTTAAACTGTATACTTGTAGTTTCACTTACAACAAGACCAAACTTAGCAGTTTTATTCATCTCTATATTCTGAAGGTTTTTACTGAGGGGTTTGTTCATATATCATTCACACGGGTTTATATCTAGCATTTTATTTCAAAAAATTTGATTTTTTTCTGTCTGTTGAGAGTCTTTTTCTGATTTTTTCGGAGTTTTCTGATTTATAGAGTGATAAATAGAGAAATCCTAAATCCCCTCTGAAAAAAAAAAAAACTTGAACTCCAATATGTCAAAAAAATCAATCAAGAATTATGAGCCTGACTTTATCCAATGTTTAGAATAATGTTCTGAAATGAATGCAATTGGTGCATTTTTAACCACAACATTTCAGAAAATGTAATACAATAATACAGAATGAACTGTGATTAATAAAATGGGGAAGCATTGTGAAAGCTATTTGTTGGTAAAACACTTGTTACTCTTTGTAGATTACTTCTGCTGTTGCAACACTTGAGTACAATTTCAAGTTGTACTTCTTTACTTTCACTCAAGCCTGTTTTTGGCAATATACAGTACTTGTACATGTAAGTGAATATTGAGAATTTCTCTCCCTACTTTCACTTCTGTCATTTATTTTCACTGGTCTAATTTTTACACCCCTGGTTTCTGTTATATTTGAGATCGGCGTGAGTCTGAGCGAGTGTTTGTGAGGGAGAAACAGCCTCACAGCGTTTATGAAACACATCAGAGGCGTTTTATTCTCTCGTTTCACAAGAGTCTTATCTTGGAAAGTGAAATCCTCATTTTGTGCGGAGGAAACGCTTTGCTTTTTATCAGCGGTGTCATTTCAAATGCAACTGCTCGTTTTGTGTTACTGGAAATACAGGTCTGATTGTGACGGTGATGTGATGAAGGCAGAGATCTCACGCTGAGCTCCTCATGAGATTCTCTCACACTGACACACAGCAAACACAGTCCTCACACTGACCACATCCAATATACAACATCCACAACCGCATACTAAACCACCATCACCATCAGCCGCTCTGCTGTTACACACCGCACACACACACACACACACACACACACACACACACACACACACAGGTTTGTTTTTGTGAATTGTGGGGACTCTCCATAGGCGTCATGGTTTTTATACTGTACAGACCGTATTTTCTATTGCCCTACACCAACCCTACCCCTAAACCTACCCCTCACAGGAAACTTTCTGCATTTTTACTTTCTCAAAACAACTCATTCTGTATGATTTATAAGCCTTTTGAAATATGGGGCAATGTCCTCATAAATCACCTTCTCCTTGTAATACCTGTCATACCCATGTCATTATACAAATTTGTGTCCTCATATGTCACAAAAACACGCACACACACACACACACACACACACACACACACACTCCAAACCCTTGTGAGATGCCTTATTTTTAATAGTAATACTTTACACGCCTGCTCATTAAATAACGCTCATAATAGAACAATTTATGTTACATTGTATCTTTTAAGAAAAGTAACAGGTTGATTCTCTCTTCTCTGTTGTGTTGATGCTGTTAGTGTCTCACACACATTGAGAGAGGATTCCTGACTGCATCAGTCAAATCAAAGCCAGCAAAATGTAAAACTTTTGACAAAGATTAACTTTATTTTTGACTTTTTCTTTTTATTAATTCTCTTATGTACTACTAACAAAAAAAACCTGTCCCATTCTTGTGTTAACTTGACTCTTAATTTTTTTGTTCATTTACTGGCTGTAAACATCTTACCGGCAGCATCACACCTCACCTATGACACCTTCATGTGCAGTTCACTGCATCTCATTCACAAACAAACAATAATTCATGAAGTACTTCAAAGGTCTCCTCAAGTATAGACTCGCTCTGAGAGAAACAGATGATCAGGCTACAGTAACTGTGGCGTGATGTGAACAAAGCAGTTACAAACTAATCAATCTCACCCTCAAAAACAGCTCTATCTACAGCAATACTGATCAAAGAAAATATAAACTAGGATACAAATAAATACTAAATGAATAAAAATAAAACACAAATATAAAATAAACACCAAGATAGTTTGCTTCTTGTCAATTCTCTTTATTGTCCTGTGCCAATAAATGCAAAAAATCAATAAATAAATAAATAATTTTTTAAAAATTACAAATACAAAATAAATAAGTTACAAAGTAATAATTAAGCTTTAAAGTAAGTTTTAAAATAATAATTATAATAATGTAAATAATTAAAATAATAAATTAAATATGTAAAAATAATCCACACAAAACATAAATGGCCCCACTGTGAGTAGGTCTTGTAATCGCACTAATGCTGCGTTCATGTCACGACAGAATTACCGTAATTAGTTAGTTGCGGTTCAAATGGGAGCTGTTCTCATCCTCAGACGAGGAGCGCTGCATTCTATGGCACAGCAGATTCCTGTGGACGTTCTGAGTGTTTAGCAGATATTCTCACACTGTGTGATTAAGACATTAACAAGAGTAAACCACAGCAAACCTCAGTGACCTTCAGCACTTATCAATCTGCTGCCATTAAATACAGTCTGTTACTATGACAACAACTGGGATCAGTGAGGATGCGCCGGACCTCATCCTACACACAATTCCACTGCAGACTCCCTCTGCGCTAACTGGGTCACTGGATATTTATATTTCTCCAGTCCACACTGCTGCTGCTGCTGCTCGCGTCATTAACACACACTCACTCACACACACTCACTCACTCACACACACTCACTCACACACTCACTCACTCACTCGCACACACACACACACACAC
>NW_015558589.1:526220-540723 GCF_001515605.1 Sinocyclocheilus anshuiensis | reverse complement strand
TCACTCACACACTCACTCACACACACACACACACACACACACACAATAATAAATTAATAAAACAATTAAAATAAATAATTGAAAAAAAAACAATTAAAAAAAAATAAATAACAATCATGATTAAATAAAAAAAAGAAATGATAAAAAATAAGATACAACTTAAAAAATCAACAAAACAACAAAATAAAACAAAACTGCTGTTGTGGGAAACAAACAAACAAACAAACAAACAAAAACAAATAAATAAATACAAGTAAAAAAAAAATCACACTGAATCAAAGCTTTTGGACAGGTAAATCTGATTTAACCAGGAATAAGTGTCAATAAACAAAACAGGTTTGGTGTGACGTCTTGAATCACTAACACAGATTAAGATGGTGATTTAGCACAGAAAACGTCTTCCTCAGAGAGAGACAGAGAGACACGTGTCTGTCTGTCATGACCGTGATCACACGTGTGTGAGTGTGTTATGCGAGTATGTGTGTGTGTCTCACCTGAAGGGAAGCGCTCTAGCACGGGCAGATTGTCCACCTGTAGTGTGGAGTTCCCGCCGCTCCGTGTGAATCTGACCACATGATACTTCCCGTCGCTGACCATCACGCCGCTCTCCTCGATGACGATGTCGTCCGTCCCCACGTTAAAGATCACGCCGACCCTCCCGCGCTCCTGACACACACACACACACACACACACACAGAGACGCGGTCAGTGGCCAGAACTCATCACTGACTCTCACTGCAGAGCAGTGGTGGACGAAGTACACAAATCAAGTACTTGAGTAAAAGTATAGATACGTATAATAAACTATTACTCCAGTAAAAGTGCTCAGTTTTCAATTTTACTCGAGTGAAAGTACAAAAGTACTTGATTTTTTATGTACTTAAGTAAAAAGTACTGATAGATGAATATTTATTTTACAGTTTTATATAGGCTACTTTTATCATTTAATTTTATATTAGCATATATTTTTTTATAATCCTATTGCTCAAAATACCTGGGATTTTACCAAAATAACCAATAAGGAAATAATGAATATAATAAGGAAAATATCATTATATTTTCATAATGATTTTTTTCTTCTCAAACCTTGTCTGTGGTGTAAAAACACCCCTGGCCAAATGCCCCCAGAGGACATCACTTCCCACTTTGATAATTACTGTAGTTACCATGTTCTGAATCATTTGAATCAGTGAGTTGTCGACTCGAGAACAGCTGCAATCGGTTCATTCTACTTCGTCAATGAATCGTTTGGTGCGATTTGCGAACCGATTTTAAAATGTTAATTGAAAAGAATCAGTTCGTTCTTGAATCAGACACCGCTTCTGCGTCTCGGAGCACGTGATATATTATAAGGAGTAACGATATGTTTTATGAAATGTAGTGAAGTAAAAAGTACGATCTTATGCTTTGGAATTTAGTGAAGTAAAAGTAAAAGTTACTCAAAATAAAACTACTCCAGTAAAGTACAGATACTTGAAAAATGTACTTAAGTACAGTAACGAAGTAAAACTACTCCGTTACAGTCCACCACTGCTGCAGAGACACTGCAAAGATCAAACTAATTTCTATCAGACACACTGAAGTTCAGCCAGTCGAAGATGGAAAAATGAAAATGGAAAGAGAGTCACTGTTATGAATATCTTGTGGAAGTAAATTCCACTGATAAGGAGCAGCATAGCTAAAGGCCAGATTACCCATGGAAACCAGACGTGTACGAGGAAGAACTAAAGATAATGTAGACAATGATCTAAGAGTTCAAGAGGGAGTGTATGTTAGGAGTAAGTCAGATAAGTAAGAAGGAGCCAAGTTATGTAATGCCTTATAAACAATAAGCACAATTTTGAATTCAAAACGCTGTTTAACAGGAAGCCAGTGCAGTTGTTGAAGAACAGGAGATATGTGTTCCATAGTAGGAGTTCGTGTAATTATTCTGCACTAACTATAACTTGTGCAAAAATTTAGTAGGAAGACCGTAAAAAATGAGCATTACAAAAGTCAATTCGTGAAGTGACAAGAGCATGGACCATAATAGCAGTGCTCCTTGTTATGAGGGCTGGGTGGAGGCAATTAATATTGCGTATATGATAATAAGACATCCAAGTAACCTTGTTGATATGTGCTTCAAAAGACAGAGTATTGTCCAGGATAACACCCAAGCTCTTTCAAGAGGGTCTGGCTGCAGCCTCGCACTTGCACTCTCAGGCTTGCATCCTCAGACACTTGCGCTTCCGCTAGCAACGTCACTTGCAGGCTTTATTTTTTAAATTTTTTTCTATTTATTGATTACTTTTTGTTTGAGTCTCTCAACATTTTACAACAGTAGCCAGGTGGTGAAGACAAGAAAAAAGAAACTAAGTCACTTGCAATCGCCACTTGCACTCTCTGACACCTGCGACGTCACTTGCAATCGACACAAATCCTGCATGTTGCCAATGGAGACAAGACACTGTGGTGGTGATTAAACGATTACAAAAGCGCAAGTGTCTGAGAATGCAAGCCTGAGAATGCACGTCTGAGAGTGCAAGTGCGAGGCTGCAGCCAAACCCTTCTCAGCTCTTTACCTGTGTTGAGGAAGTGATTATAGGACCATTGATACACATAGAAAAATCACTGGTATTCGACAAATTATTTTTTGTACCAACAAGAAGAATTTCTGTTTTACTACTGTTAAGTTTAAGACAATCGCTTGAAAACCAAGCTTTAACTTCAGACAAACAGAAAGAGAAGATGGAGGAAGTTTAGAGGTAGGTTTTGAAGACAGCTGGGTGTCATCGGTGTAACAATGAAAATGTATACCGTATTCCCTGATAATGTTTCCAAGGGGCAGTAGATATATGATAAATAATAAAGGGCCCAGAACTGAACCCTGTGGGACACCTGTAGTAATATGTGATGACTTAGATTTAAACTGACCTAGTTGAACAAATTGAGTATGACCCGAAAGATAGGATGTGAACCAAGCCAGAGAAGTACCTACAATTCCAATAGACTGCAATCTAATATAATTTTATGGGAAATGTTGTCGAACGCTGAAGTTAGATAAAAAAGAATTAAGATAGATAAAAGTCCTGAGTCAGCCACTACCAATAAATCATTAGAAATCTTGACAAGGGCAGTCTCAGTACTACGACAGGAACGAAAACCTCAGGTCAATTGCGACGGACCCCCCTGCCTCTGCTCCTGCTTCTCCTGTCTCTTTGGCTCAAGCAGAATATCTCCACTCTCGGATTATTATCCGGCCGCTCCGTGAGGGCGCAAATACTGCCAACCTCTGTCCTCTGAGCAAAGCATCTGCTTCGCGCACCATTCTACGCTTCCCAAAAATTGCGCTGATAAACGCTCGCTCTCTGGTGAACAAGACACATCCTGAACGATTTTACCACTGCTCACGACCTGGATTTTCTGTTTATCACCGAGAACTGGGTGAAGGTAGGGGACCTCAGTCCATATTCTGAACTTGTTCCAGCCAACTATCACTTTTACAATGCTCCGCGATCATCAGGCAGAGGCGGCAGGCTAGCTATCATTGCTAAAGATTCATTCAGACCTCGATGCCGACTGTTATCTTCCGCCACCTTCACGAGTTTTGAAGCTGAGATTTTACTTCTGAACTGGTCTGAACCTGTGGTCTTAGCTCTGATCTATTGGCCACCACATCTAATCAAAAGACTTCATAGTAGAGTTTTCAGAGTTTGTAGGGTATTTGATCATTAAACACGATCGCATCCTTATTTTAGGTGACATTAATGTCCATGTAGTTGCCCCTGCAGTGGGTTAATCATCCTACACATACTCATGGACACATTTTGGACCTAATTTTGTCACATGGTCTATCTGTAACTGACGTTGAAGTCGTTGATTCTGTCATCTCTGATCATTTTCCTGTTTTATTTAAATTGTCCCTCCCACTGCCTTCTCTTAAACCTGCCTCTGATGGTAGTCAAGTCAGTGAATATTTGCTTTATTGTCAATTCTTCCACATGTACAGCACATACACACGCACCATACCACACAGTGATGCAGCTCGTCAGAATGCTCTCGATAAACGGTACACAAGCCCGTGAATATTTGTCTCATTTTTGTGAGGATTTTGTCAAGATCTATAATGAGGTCAACCCTCTTTTATCATTAGAGTCTTTATTATCTGATCTTGATGCTGAAAATCATTTTATTTTTTTAAATACTGCATGGACAGATATTTTAAACCTTACAGCTCCTTTTAAGCTCTTTAAGCCAAAATCTACATCTAAATAGGAGCCATGGGTTGATCATAGTATTCGTTCCTTGCAGGACAGCAGAAAGGAAGTGGAAAAAGAACAAATTACAGATTTCTTATGAGATCTTAAAGAATTGCCTATCATCATATCAGTATGCTGTTAAGAAAGCCAAGGCTTCCTATTTTTCTAAACTAATTGAAAAACATCACCACACCCCAAAAGCTCTTTTTTCTGTTATCAACTCCATTCTAAACCCCCCTGTAAATTCTCTTCACTACCCGTCTTTGGCACTTTGTGAGGATTTCTCTAGTTAATTTGGCAATAAAGCTTCAAGTTTGAGGGCCCAGTTTCTGGTCTCCGATAAGGAGATGACTTCACCTGTCCTGTGGACTTCTTTCAATCCTGTCTGATGCTGAAAATCATTTTATCGTTTTAAATACTGCATGGACAGATATTTTAAACCTTACAGCTCCTTTAAAGCTCTTTAAGCCAAAATCTACATCTAAATCAGAGCCATGGGTTGATCATAGTATTCGTTCCTTGCAGGACAGCAGAAAGGAAGTGGAAAAAAGACAAATTACAGATTTCTTATGAGATCTTAAAGAATTGCCTATCGTCATATCAGAATGCTGTTAAGAAAGCCAAGGCTTCCTATTTTTCTAAACTGATTAAGAAACATCACCACACCCCAAAATCTCTTTTTTCTGTTATCAACTCCGTTCTAACGCCCCCTGTAAATTCTCTTCACTACCCGTCTTTGGCACTTTGTGAGGATTTCTCTAGTTATTTTGGCAATAAAGCTTCAAGTTTGAGGGCCCAGTTTCTGGTCTCCGATCAGGAAATACCTACAGAGATGACTTCACCTGTCCTGTGGGCTTCCTTCAATCCTGTCTCCCTACATTCTGTAAAGGAAGTAATGCTTAAACTTAAACCCTCCTTTAGTTCGCATGACACTGTACATCCTTACTATTTGAGACAAATATTTGACACTGTCGGCCCTGGGCTGGTGTCGCTATTTAACAAATCTTTGCTTGAAGGAGCTGTTCCTTCTAGTTTGAAAATTGCCACGGTTACACCTGTAATAAAGAAACCCTCACTTGATGCCTCTATTTCATCAAAATAGAGGCATCAAGTGAACCAAAATAGCCATTTATTTCCAAGATATTGGAAAAAATTGTGTTTTTACAGCTCCAGACCTTCCTGACTGACAATCATATTTTTGAGAAGTTTCAGTCGGGGTTTAAATCACTGCACAGCACAGAAACCTCTCTTGTAAGAGTTCTTAATGATATTTATATGGCAACAGATTAGGGGGACTCTGCCATTTTAGTAATGTTAGACCTGTCTTCTGCTTTTGATACCGTCGATCATGCAATCCTTATCTCTCGGCTGGAGTATTGCGTTGGGCTAGGGGGGGCTGTTTTAAGTTGGTTTAAATCTTTTTTTAACCAATAGACATTTCTCTGTAAAAATAGGATGTTTCTCTGCTTCTCTTTGCAATCTATCCTGTGGTGTGCCTCAAGGCTCTGTTTTAGCTCCTGACCTTTTTTCTCTCAATCTTCTCCCTTTGGGTTCCATTTTTAGGAAACATATTGTCTCATTTCATTGCTATGCCGATGATATGCAAATCTATATGCCTGTGTCTAGGAAAAATAAGAGTGCTCTAGGCAACCTAACAGCATGTCTTGAGGATGTGAAAGTTTGGCTTTCCAAGAATTTTCTTTTTCTGAACTCAGACAAAACAGAAGTAATTGTTTTTGACCCCTCAGAACTCAGGGCAAGAAATCACCTTGACCTTGAATCTTTAAATCAATTTATCTCTCCCCAAGTACGTAATCTAGGTGTGATGGTAGATAGTTGCCTCAAAATTGACAAGCAGATTAGCGCGGTCATTGGGTCCAGCTTTTTCTTTCTTCGTTCTCTATCGAAAATCAAATCCTTTCTTCCTAAGCGCTCTTTGGAGATTGCTATCCACACTCTTTTTACCTCTCGCCTGGATTATTGCAATTCCCTGTATTTTGGTATATCTAAGTCCCAAACGGCATGCTTACAGGTCGTTCAAAATGCTGCGGCGAGATTCCTGAAGGGAAATAGGAAATTTGTTTTAGGTTATAAGAGTGTTCTGTTTTAACTGTTTTGCTGCTATTAGTATACTTTATAAGAGTGTTCTGTTTTAACTGTTTTGCTGCTATTAGTGTACTTATTTTTTTATTTTATTCTAACTTGTACAGCACTTTGGTCAGCCTGTGGCCGTTTTTAAATGTGCTTTATAAATAAACTGAACTTGAACTTGAAATGCCAACTATTCGCTGTCTATTAAATCTGCATTCGCGCTGCCGCTGACACAGAAAGCAGACATGTTTGGATAAGAAACAGCTTCACAAACAGTGTTTTGCTACGGCGAGATTCCTGAAGGCAAAGAGGAAATTTGATCATGCTACCCCCCTTCTGAGATCCCTTCACTGGTTTCCGATTAATTTTGGAATTGAGTTTAAAATTGTATTACTGGTATATAAATCATTAAATGATTTAGCACCTTCTTATTTGTCCAATCTACTTCACCCCTACTTTCCCACCAGAGGCCTTAGGTCCAAAGATAAACTCCTCCTTCAGATACCCAAAATCTAGTTAAAATCGAGGGGTAACCGAGCCTTTGAAGTGGCCGGCCCGACACTGTGGAACAAGCTCCCACTCTATATTAGATCGGCTTCCACTTTGTCTGAGTTCAAGTGATGTCTCAAAACTTATTTATTCTCTGTTGCTTTTAGTTTATAAGAGTGTTCTGTTTTAACTGTTTTGCTGCTATTAGTATACTTTATAAGAGTGTTCTGTTTTAACTGTTTTGCTGCTATTAGTATACTTTATAAGAGTGTTCTGTTTTAACTGTTTTGCTGCTATTAGTATACTTTATAAGAGTGTTCTGTTTTAACTGTTTTGCTGCTATTAGTGTACTTATTTTTTTATTTTATTCTAACTTGTACAGCACTTTGGTCAGCCTGTGGCCGTTTTTAAATGTGCTTTATAAATAAACTGAACTTGAACTTGAAATGCCAACTATTCGCTGTCTATTAAATCTGCATTCGCGCTGCCGCTGACACAGAAAGCAGACATGTTTGGATAAGAAACAGCTTCACAAACAGTGTTTTCAACTACACAGTATTATTTCTGTCTTACAGTCATTCATGCTATCACAGACATACTGGGATGAAAGTTTATAGTTCAGATATAAACACGTCTAGCGATCAAAATAGAGCAAGTCACCATTTAAAAGAAATTGACACTTCAAATAACGTTTGTGTCAACTGTATTCTTCCACTAGGTGGCATCAAGTGACTGTTAAAAAATGTATCTATCATTGAATCATTCATTCATGAGATTCATTAACAAACCCTGATTCATTCAGTAATGAAACAAGTGAAGTATTTATGAGTGAGTCATTGAATCATTCATTCAAACCGCTTTTTCATAATTTTAATATTAAAAATTGGTGTATTAAATATATTATATTTTAAATACATTATACATTAAAATGTTTAATAATTAATTCAAATTAAGTAAACACTTTTAATAGACTGCAACAATTAATATTTTGACACACATTATTTTGTTTAGTTCAGAATCGTGGGAGAATCGTGATCTCTGAAAAAAAAAAATCATGATTCTCAATTTATGCAGAATTGTGCAGCTCTAGTACAATTAATATTTCTTCATTAAATAACTTACAAAGTAATTTGAAAACTTTCTGTGAGACATAATTTCACAAACAGTGTGAGTAAATCACCGCGCGCTCTCTCTTTCCTTCTCAAAATGCGCAAACATTTCAAATCAGCACATCGCGTCTGCACTATAAGCAGTGTTGGGAAGGTTACTTACTACATTTATTACTAAATGTAATAGGTTACAGATTACAAGTTACCCTATTTAAAATGTAATAGTAGTGTAACTTTTTCAATTACTTTATAAAAGTAATGTAACTTTTACTACAAATTCCATGGTTAAACTATGGTTAGTGTAGCAAAAACCATGGTTAATTTGTGTTTACCATGGTTTGACAATAGTATCCATTGTCTTTGGATTTATAGTAAAATCATGTTAATTTTCATAAGGGTTGTGTTGTTGTCTGCCCCAGCTCCCCCTAAACCTATTATAAAATATGATTATTTGTCTGCTAAACCGCATCGCGGAAATTATAGGGCCGTATGTCTCAGAGTAGTCAGTGAAATTTGGGAAATAAATCAATTAAATCTGTATGTGGATGTGTGTAAATATTCAAATGTAATCCCCTTTGTAATTGTTAACATTTTCATAAGTAACTGTAATTGAATTATACATTTTTTCTTAGTAACTGTAACTGATTACAGTTACATTTATTTTGTAATTAAATTACGTATCGCCATTACATGTAACTAGTTACTCCCCAACACTGACTATAAGCGAGCTGCACAGTTGACCCAGGAATTGTCACTTGCACAGTCGAGGCAGTGTCGCATCGTCACTAAAGTTCAGAATTTGCATTTCTTTTTAAAGGCAGTGTAGGTGATTTGGTTCAAAAACATTTTTTGTTTTGCTGGTTGAAAGTCTCTTCACGTCCCAATAGCACTCATTAGTTAAAGTGGTCTACATTTATTTAAATGTATTTATATCGTCTGTCGAAGCCATAGGACCATAAAATGTTCGTCCAATCAAAAGTGAGTTCGTGTTTTGGAGGCGTGGCTTTGCAGTGTGATTACACAGGGAGGGTGGGATCTTGCTTTCAAAGCTAGCTTGCTATCGCTAGCCTTTCAGAAATCGCCTACCCTAGCTTTAAAGGGTTAGTTCACCCAAAAATGAAAATTAGGCTGTGTTTTACGCAGCCCCGAGGCATCCTAGGTGTATATGAATTTCTTCTTTCAGACGAATCCAGTCAGAGTTATATTAAAAATTGTCCTGGCTATTCCAAGCTCTATCATTGTCTCATCCTCGTTTTGTACTTCTAATCAGTGACCATTGTTTTTTTTTTTATCTCTCCCCTGTGCTTCGGCATTCGTCACTTCTGAGCGGCGCATGCGCAAAGCCGACCTCATACGTCAGGGTTCCTCAATAGGTGGCCCGCAAGAGAAAAATATTTGGCCCGCGCTAATTTCAAATAGTGCTGTCAAAGTAATGTCAGAAGTAAGCATGTCACTGGCGCGAAAATTCAAACACAGCATCACTGACAGCTTAGTCTGACAGTGAAAACATGGCGAGTGTGAAGAAAAGAAAGGTTGACACAGAAAATAGGCGATTCAAATGCGAATGGACTGAACAATTTTGTTTTATTTTGCCTGATCACCACAACGCAAAGCCAACGTGTTTGTTATGGATGCAGACTGTGGCAGTCTGTAAGGCTGATAACATGAAACGCCATTTCAGTGCATTGCACAGCAATTTTAATTGCAATTATCCAGAACATACTGAGAGCCGCAAACAGAAGGTAACACAATTGGTGGCAGCATACAAGCAATCAGTTGCTGTTATTCACAGAACCACATCCATACAGGAGAATGCCTCCGCAGCATCCTTACGTGTGGCTTGGAACCTGGCAAAGGCCAAAAAGCCATTCACGGATGCCGAATTAATTAAAAGCTGTGCAACTGACATGGTGGAGGAAGTTTTAAATCATGATGACAAAACGAAGAAAATGGTCGTGGAGCTATTACAGAAGGTGCCATTATCCGATTGCACGGCAACAAGAAGAGTACAGACATTGGCGCGCCTGCGCTGTTGTTAGCAGACACTTCTGATGACGAAAACTGTGTTACGAGGACAGTGTGCAGACCGTCACAGAATGCAAACAACCGAGGTACACTTTGGGCTTAAGGCCACCTCACACACAGCTCGCGAAATCAGGCTAGTGATGTGTGTAAGCTATTGTGCAACAATCGTCTCATTATAAAAACAAAAATGCATTGCATAATCAGACATTTAGGTGAGATAATTATATATTTTTGAAAAATAATAAAAAAATTAATAAAATTAAAATAACATAAAAAAAGGTAAAATAAAATAAAAACATAAAACTATAAAATAAAATAAAAATCAGTATTCTTTGTTCTTTTGTGGTCCTGGACACCTGATAGACTGTAAGTGCATCACTGTAAATGTGCATTCGTTTTTACACAATGAAACGCTGCATCATCTGGATCATGCCAAGATGGATGTTCATGCAAACAAATGTTTACTGCCACCGAGAGTGCAACAAACACACTGCAGTGCTGACAGCAAACTGACAGAGCACTGAACAGAAAATAAATAATGCAAATGCTCGAGGAACTGCTGCCAAAGCAACCGACACATTCAACCAGAAATGAGCCATCAGTGTTCTGAATCCATACAGAGACCAGGGCCTGTATGTATAAAACTTCTCAGAAATGCTCTTAATTGCTTTCAAAGCTAGCTTGCTATCGCTAGCCTTTCAGAAATCGCCTACCCTAGCTTTAAAGGGTTAGTTCACCCAAAAATGAAAATTAGGCTGTGTTTTACTCAGCCCCGAGGCATCCTAGGTGTATATGAATTTCTTCTTTCAGACGAATCCAGTCAGAGTTATATTAAAAATTGTCCTGGCTATTCCAAGCTCTATCATTGTCTCATCCTCGTTTTGTACTTCTAATCAGTGACCATTGTTTTTTTTTTTATCTCTCCCCTGTGCTTCGGCATTCGTCACTTCTGAGCGGCGCATGCGCAAAGCCGACCTCATACGTCAGGGTTCCTCAATAGGTGGCCCGCAAGAGAAAAATATTTGGCCCGCGCTAATTTCAAATAGTGCTGTCAAAGTAATGTCAGAAGTAAGCATGTCACTGGCGCGAAAATTCAAACACAGCATCACTGACAGCTTAGTCTGACAGTGAAAACATGGCGAGTGTGAAGAAAAGAAAGGTTGACACAGAAAATAGGCGATTCAAATGCGAATGGACTGAACAATTTTGTTTTATTTTGCCTGATCACCACAACGCAAAGCCAACGTGTTTGTTATGGATGCAGACTGTGGCAGTCTGTAAGGCTGATAACATGAAACGCCATTTCAGTGCATTGCACAGCAATTTTAATTGCAATTATCCAGAACATACTGAGAGCCGCAAACAGAAGGTAACACAATTGGTGGCAGCATACAAGCAATCAGTTGCTGTTATTCACAGAACCACATCCATACAGGAGAATGCCTCCGCAGCATCCTTACGTGTGGCTTGGAACCTGGCAAAGGCCAAAAAGCCATTCACGGATGCCGAATTAATTAAAAGCTGTGCAACTGACATGGTGGAGGAAGTTTTAAATCATGATGACAAAACGAAGAAAATGGTCGTGGAGCTATTACAGAAGGTGCCATTATCCGATTGCACGGCAACAAGAAGAGTACAGACATTGGCGCGCCTGCGCTGTTGTTAGCAGACACTTCTGATGACGAAAACTGTGTTACGAGGACAGTGTGCAGACCGTCACAGAATGCAAACAACCGAGGTACACTTTGGGCTTAAGGCCACCTCACACACAGCTCGCGAAATCAGGCTAGTGATGTGTGTAAGCTATTGTGCAACAATCGTCTCATTATAAAAACAAAAATGCATTGCATAATCAGACATTTAGGTGAGATAATTATATATTTTTGAAAAATAATAAAAAAATTAATAAAATTAAAATAACATAAAAAAAGGTAAAATAAAATAAAAACATAAAACTATAAAATAAAATAAAAATCAGTATTCTTTGTTCTTTTGTGGTCCTGGACACCTGATAGACTGTAAGTGCATCACTGTAAATGTGCATTCGTTTTTACACAATGAAACGCTGCATCATCTGGATCATGCCAAGATGGATGTTCATGCAAACAAATGTTTACTGCCACCGAGAGTGCAACAAACACACTGCAGTGCTGACAGCAAACTGACAGAGCACTGAACAGAAAATAAATAATGCAAATGCTCGAGGAACTGCTGCCAAAGCAACCGACACATTCAACCAGAAATGAGCCATCAGTGTTCTGAATCCATACAGAGACCAGGGCCTGTATGTATAAAACTTCTCAGAAATGCTCTTAAGAATAGTCTTAAGCTTTGACTTAAGTGTCAAAAAATTCTTAATAAAAAGTAGGACTTTTCTAAGAGGAGACTTTTATAAAGGAACTAAAAGCAACTTTCAGTAAAGTCTAAAGACTGATTCTTAAGTGTTGACTGAGGTGACACTTAAGTGTTGTGACCTAAGGACTACAATGATGTCAACACTCGACCTCTGAATCAGCCAATAGTGAGCCTGCTCGTGAAGTCACAGCAGCACAACACCAATCATTTAATGTAACTACAATAAAATCATTTCATTAAGACACTGAAATATTGTAACATTTAAATGTATTTTTTAAATGCTTTGCAATGTGCAAAATTATCACAAATTATTACTGATGCTTTGTTTTCCATTGGTATGTCTCCTCGTTTACAGTTGGAGCAATGATGTGAACATGAGTTCCACCAATGACTCCAGGAAAGCCCACAATCCTCTTAAAAGTGGCTTGTTTTTGCAGCATGGTTTGGCGGTCAGTTGGAAAGTCAACAAATTGCCAAATGGTAATGGCCAAAAGTCATGTCCGGCCTAGGAAATTTGACATCTTCACCCTTAATTAAAAAAACAAACAAAAAAAAGTGCAAGATTTTGTATGCATATTGCATAGTTGCTTAGTCAGTTGTTATATTTGTGATAATAATGCAATGAAACATGCCAAATTGTGCGGTTCATAATTTTTGGCCATGCTGTCATACAAAGAAATTATGAACACATGCAAAAACAAGAGGACCAATGAAATGTAAATAACGTATGTTGTAGTCAGTGTGCCAGTGTTGCCAATTTAGTGATTTTGTCACTAGATTTAGTGACTTCCTCATCCCTTTAGAGACTTTTTTTTTCAAAAGCCTAGCAACAAAATCAATTTCTTGGACAAACCTTATCTACATTCCGAGACTCTCCCATGATGTCATGAAGGCAAGTTCACTGATCTACAGTATATAAATATAATTATAGATCAGTGAACTCGCCTTTATGAGGTCATTAGCAACATTAAGTGACCAGTTTTAGCTACTTTCAATTGAAAGCAGTTGGCAACACTGGTCAGTGTTTTTTTGTCCTTTGTATTTGAATGATTTAAGTGAAATGTGGGGTCATAAAAAATAAAAATCCACACATCACTTTTGGCCACTGCTGTGTTTGGTGGGGTTAGTGCCACAATATGTACGACCCTGCTTACTGTGTCATCACCGCTGCATTGCTGCATGTTTCCAATTTTCCAGCCAAAAAAAATGTAATTACTACTTTCATTTCTGCAGTTAGAGCATTGACTTGTTGAGTGGAAGAGGTTATTAAATTTCTTACTTTGTCAGTTAAAAAAAAAAAAAGATCTTGACTATCAATTTTGTATCGTTTTATCAACTCCATATCATCATATAACTCCACTATGTCATGTCTTCACTGGAAAGTGTGTGTCGTCTCCTCTTTGCTGCCATCTTGTTACTCCTAGCTAGGTTAGGAGACCTCTTCAGCTCTCTTAAATAATTTAGGAGCTGAGACCAAGTCTTAACACTTAGGGACCTTTATGAATCACTCTTATTCTAGTGTCTAGGAATAAGAGTAAAATTACGTCATTCTAAGAATATTGACACACCTAGGACTAAAATTTTCTTTAATTTTCATTTGAAAATTCCGTTCCCATAATGTTCGCAAAATGATCAAATGGCATGTTCCCGTAACGTCTGTATAACAAAGAAAAAACGTTTCTTCAACATTTTAAAAACGGAACATTTAGAACATTCGGAACGGAAACGGAACATTCAGAAAAAAACTTAACAGGAACGTTAGCAAAAGGTTCGTGTCGCGCGTGTGTGTGTGTGTGTGTGAGAGTGAGTGTGAGTGTGTGTGTGTGTGTCAAAGTCAAGTCAAAGTCTGCTTTATTGTCAATTCTTCCACATGTACAGCACATACACACAGAGAATTGAAATATTTGTTGTGATAAACAGGAAAGTGTGTCCAGCTGAATTCAATTTGAGTTTTGTTAGACGAATATAAAAAGATTAGTATACCGCGGCAGCACTCGTGCGAAGACCGAAGAGTGTAAAGACCACTGACTCTACTGTTCGACTCCACCGAGCAAGGCACATAAGTATCGCTTTAGAATCATTCTCTTTCCTACTACTTGTTCCCCTTCTGTTTTCAGTTTTTATAACCAATTCTTACTATGTGTTTCCAGATCCCTACTATCACTACCACTCGCAAACCATGCATCACACACTGTA
>NW_015558589.1:524884-525708 GCF_001515605.1 Sinocyclocheilus anshuiensis | reverse complement strand
CACTAGTTATGCTTGGAGACTTCAACATCCACCTAGATAAACCTCAGGCTGCAGACTTCCACACTCTGCTTGCTGCTTTTGATCTCAAGCGAGTGTTAACTACGGCTACTCACAAATCAGGCAACCAACTGGATGTATTGTACTGTATTGTACTGTATTGTATTGTATTGTAACCTACGCTCACTCTCACCCTCCCGGCATCTGCTATGGTTTCATCTTTGCTTCCTTCTCCTGAACAGTTATCATCTCTTGATGTTAACCGTGCTATCGACCGAGACTGCCTTGCTTTCAGTTGTTGAAGCCCTAAGACTGGCAAGAGCGGCTTCCAAATCTTCTATACTTATTTTGCTGGATCTGTCCGCTGCTTTTGATACGGTGAACCACCAGATTCTCCTGTCAACGCTATTGGAAAATGTGAAAAAAAATCTGCGTGCGTTCGGTGTTAAAGAGACAGCAGCCTAATAAACACGCTGCCTGTCATTAATGTTAATCAAAGAACAAAAGAAAATCATTCACTGATCTTGACTGAATATATTTAATAACTTTAATTGATTAATCTGTATTTTATTTATGAAAAGAAAACTATGCGGTGTTTTAAAAATTTTAATTACAGTTTCTGTACCTGGAATTTTGTTCATTTGTATTTATTTATGATATTGCTAATTGATTTGTTTGTTCCTATCTTATCACTGACTGTTTACATGTCTTTAACACTTTAATATTTGAAATTTATATTAATCTAGTTGTTTTTGCTGTGGTATTTTTTTTTAAAGCATAGGCAAAATTCCTCTTGCAGTGTTCTGTAGGCTGGTGATTTTTGCTCA
>NW_015558589.1:521220-524819 GCF_001515605.1 Sinocyclocheilus anshuiensis | reverse complement strand
ATCGGAATCGGAATCGATAAAATTCAAACGATACCCAACCCTAATTATTATATTAAATAACATAAATATATCTAAATGTCTTAATTGTTTAGATTTTTATAATGCATTAGCTTTTTGTTGATCCACTGATTCACATTTAAAAATATGTAGCAAAAATAGCAGAAGGGCTTATTGAGAAAGCAGATTCGTTCTCTGCCAGCAGGAGACGCTTTCGGAACGGCAGAAATATAGTGGTTTCCCCGGTAACCGCGGTACACAAAGCTGACGTGCAGCGCTCAAGTTTATTCAGTGAAATCATAGCCTTTTGAAGTTTAATCAACATATTAATCCATATAGCAAATCTTGTCTTTCCGTTCCCAAAGACCTCTTATAATTTAAACTTTTTGTACCATTTAAGAGTTTGCATGGCCTTAAATGTAAACAATTTAACTGATACTGTTTTCATGGTCAGTTTTTCATTTATTATTTGCTAATGTTAGTGAATGTTTACATTAGAGTGCACGTCCTGCTACGCTGAAATTAATACGGGAGCGGCTGGAAACTAGCGACCTCTCCTGGTTGAGAGATAGTATTAACATCTTAAACTGAAAGCAATCTTTACGTGACTTGCTTTTCAAATGTTCTAAAATTGATCATCTGAGTCTAATATGATCCAGTGGGCCGTACTAAAAGACACCGTATACGGCCCGTGGGCTGCCAGTTGCCCATCCCTGCTCTAGAAGCTTGCATTCTGCAAGTGAAGGGCGTATTATTGTTCATCTCAAAGAGGCACAAAATCACTTTCACTGACTTTTTCATTAACTGTTCCCTCCTGGTGGAATGACCTGCCCAACTCAATCCGAGCAGCTGAGTCCTTAGCCATATTCAAGTATTGGCTAAAAACACATTGTTTCCATCTTTATTAAGTCTAGCACTTTCTATTCTATTTTAATTCTACTTTATCTATATTTATCTTCTTTTTTTATTTAAAAAACAAACAAAAAAACAAACACTAGCTTTCTGTTTTTTCTATTCTACTTGTTTTTCTTTGTGTGCGTGTATATATGTGTGTGTGTATAATATATATATATATATATATATACATACACACCTTGCTACGTGTACTGTGTTAGGCTAACCGAGACTTGTCATTTGCACTTACATTAAAAGCGTCTGCTAAATGACTAAATGTAATGTAAATGTAAATGAGTGAGTGTGTGTGTGAGAGGAAACAGGAAGTGGATGTGGGTGATTCATGTGTGTGTGTGTGTGTGTGTGAGAGTGAGTGAGTGAGTGAGTGAGTGTGAGTGTGTGTGAGTGAGTGAGTGAGTGAGAGTGTGAGAGACTGTGTGTGTGTGTGACTGTGTGAGTGTGTGTGAGTGTGTTTGTGACTGTGAGAGGAAACAGGAAGTGGATGTGAGTGATTCATGTGTATGTGGGTGTGAATCAATGGAGGCTCTTCCCTGAAGCACTGAGCGTTGCGTTCGCGTTACGTCATGCCGTTCTGTGATGAAACTCATTTATTTATATGACAGACATGAATTCATACACAGCAAACACACCAGCAGCCAGATATATTTGTGTGATGAATGGACGTCCATGAACACGCTCAAAAAATAATTTCCTAACGAGCTTCTCTTTGCTGCTTCAGTTAAAACAAGAGATCCTTCCAGCAGAAACACTCGCCTGGAAATGAAACGGATCAGATATTCAGAGCAGATTTCAGACGACGCGTCTGATTACAAACGTGAAATACATCTGACAATTCAACCAAACAAAATACACATATTTTAAGTAAGTATATATTATTATATATAGTAAGTGCAGTTTGTCTTGTTGGATTGGCAGATTTTCACTAAAACTCAAAACGTCTTCTTCCTGAATATTTTTGTCTTGTTTTCCATTACAAATAAAATAATGTCTTGTTTTCTGAGAAATTGATCCAAATGAAGTGATAAGAAAAATAAACCTAATTCACTCTGACCCCACTGGCAGAGATTCTGCAGTTTTATGCATTAACTCACTTTATTTTGATCAGTTTCTCAGAAAACAAGACTTCTTATTTCTTGTCATTTTGGCCTAATGGTTAGAGAGTCGGACTCGTAACCCAAAGGTTGCAGGTTCGAGTCTCGTACCGGCAGGGATTGTAGGTGGGGGGAGTGAATGTACAGCGCTCTCTTCCTCCTTCAATACCAGGACTGAGGTGCCCTCGAGCAAGGCATCGAACCCCCAACTGCTCCCCGGGCGCCGCAGCATAAATGGCTGCCCACTGCTCCGGGTGTGTGTTCACGGTGTGTGTGTGTGTTCACTGCTGTGTGTGTGCACTTAGGATGGGTTCAATGCAGAGCACTAATTCCAAGTATGGGTCACCATACTTGGCCACGTCACGTCACTTTCACGTTCACTTTCATTTTGCATCTCAAGTAAATGTATCTTGATTTATGAATTGATGATATTTATACTGGAAAACAAGACAAAAAATACTGAGAAAGAACCACATTTTCTGAAAACAAGCCTTGATATCTTATGAAATATGGTCACACTTTAGTTTAGGGACCAATTCACAGTATTAACTAACTATTAACTAAGAGTTTGCTCTCAATAAACTCCTCATTTGCTGCTTATGAATAGTTAGTAAGGTAGTAGTTAAGTTTAGGTCTAGGGTTTAGGGATTATGGGATCTAAAATATGCTCATGCAGAACAAGGCATTATGTTCATAATTTTGTTGAAATGAAACACAGAGATCTAGCAAAGGTATATCTGTACTGTCAGATGTGACATGGATGTTTAGATTTTAGATGAAGCAGATGATTGTTTCCTGTGTAAGATGAGAGCATGTACAGCACTGACGCATCACAAACACACACACACACACACACACACACACACACACACACAGTATTACAGATGATGTGTGTGAATGTATTTGTGTTAATACAGCAGCATCCCGCTCTCACTGACAGAAACAAATGCATCGACAGCGAGAGAGAAAACAAAAACATGCTAAACGACGTCTGAGAAACACAGCTGATATTTTCAGATGCGTCTAACATGCACCGTGTGTTTTGGCCATTCCTCTCTCTCTCAGACGGATGTGTGTTTCTCAGCCGGTGGTTGAAATGCGACACATGCTGCAGCAGCTGCTCTGATGTTTTAGAAATGTGTCTGATCCGCTGTATGAACGTTAGCTAACAAGCTCAGAAAACACGCTGAACACTGATGTGAGAAACATGAAGTGATGTAAGAGTGAGTGAGTGTGTGTGTGTAATAGTGTGTAAGAGTGAGTGTGTGTGTGTGCGTGTGTAAGTGTGTGTGCGTGTGTAAGAGTGAGTGAGTGTGTGTGTGTAATAGTGTGTAAGAGTGAGTGTGTGTGTGTGCGTCTCCTGAAACATTGGTGTCTCATATTTTAGAGCAGTCACTGCAATTTATGAAAGAAATCAATTAAATCTGTGTGTGTGTGTGTGTGTGTGTGTGTGTGTGTGTGTTTTTGTGACATATGAGGACACAAATTTGTATAATGACATGGGTATAACATAGGTATTACAAGGAGAATGTGACTTATGAGGACATTACCCCATGTACCCATTTTTCAAAACGCGTATAAATCACACAGAATGAG
>NW_015558589.1:520193-520618 GCF_001515605.1 Sinocyclocheilus anshuiensis | reverse complement strand
AATTGAATTGAATTGAGAGAGAGAGAGAGAGAGAGAGAGAGAGAGTGCGTGTGTGCGAGAGAGAGAGTGTGTGTGTGTGTGTGTGAGTGTCCTTCATTTGTCCTTCTGTTCTGTCACTCTCTCTGTTGTAAACATGGATAAATCTCAGTCTGTTCTCTCTCTCTCTCTCACACACACAGGTTTATTTAACTATGTAAATGAGTTGATTAGAACGGCTTCAGACCAACACAAACACAAACACTCAACACTCATGTATGTGATTTCTATGCATCAGGGTTATTATTACAGTTTACAAAAAAAAAAAAAAAGTTTGTTACTTGAAATAAAATAAACGTTAACCTAAAATAAAATACTAAACAATATTATTTTCTTTTATTTCAGCTAGCTTCCAGGGCAACAGTTGTCATGATATACTTGATGTACTA
>NW_015558589.1:515772-517771 GCF_001515605.1 Sinocyclocheilus anshuiensis | reverse complement strand
TAGATAGATAGATAGATAGATAGATAGATGGATGGATAGATAGACATACAGATATTATTATTAAGTGTTTTACTTTCATACTTTACTATGATTCATTTTTTTTATAATGTAATTAATTAGACTTTCACTTTACATTCACAAACCCTGTTCTACTGCATTTTGTCCAAATGATCAGTAAACAACAGAAAACACGGCAGCAGACGCTCCATCCCCCAGTTCAATTCATCTGAGAGACGAAAGGACATTTATACACAAACCTGAATGAAAAAGCAAAACCCTTCATACTGCAGACTGCATACTGCTATCAGAAACAGGCTGAATTCAGAACAGCACACTAGCATACTAAGTCTGCACTTTAAATAGATACTTCGTCTTTTATGCCCTTCCCTCGCTAACTCCCCTTAGTCTCGTCGACTCAGATGTACGTCACTAAGAAACAGTAAGTGTAGTGTGCTCTTCTGAATGAGTGTGTAGTGTGCAGTGTGTTCATTCTGAACTGATCAGCGTCTCTCAGCCTCACTCAGCAGCCAATAGGAGAAGAGCTGCCCATGTGACCTGATTGCAGGACCCGTGTCCAGCAGTGACCGTCACCCTTCAGCGGAACACATGTAATTAAACGAACCCGCTCACCGGCTGGAACAGCAGTTAATGAGACACAAACGAGCCGGCTCACATCACATCAGATCTCTTTGCTTCACACCTGCTTTCAGTATCTGCTTCTTCATGTTAGATTCAGGAGAGTATATAACAAATAATCATGCTGCAGTGCATGCTGGGAACTCACAAAAACATATCAGCAATACTGTCCAGTATGTAGCAATATGAAGTTCTTTGTTTTGGGTTAATTTCTTATACACATTTCTTAAAAAGATAAATAAATAATATAAAATTACTATTATATACTACTATATAAAACTACATTTGGCTGTGCAAATATCCACAAAAGATTATTTAAAGCTATTATTGTGTTAAATGAGAAACGTATCAAGTAGACATTAAATAATAGATTTAGAAATACATATTTTATTTAATTAAACATAAAATTTACTACACATAAATGTTTAGGCTACATCAGCCTAACATAAACTATGGAACATAAAAGATGATGACTTGAGAAACATCTCAGTATTTCTTGTTCATACAGTGAAAGTCACTGGTAACCAAGTCAACTTTGTTACCAACAGTCTTCAAAATACCTTCTTTTATGTTCCAAAAAAAGAAAGTAAATCATACAGGTTTTAAACAACATTAGTGGGAGTAAATGATGACAGAATTTTAATTTTTAGAGTGAACTATCCCTTTAATGTTTTTATTATTATTATTATTATTATTATTATTATTAAATGATACTATAAATAAACTAAAACTGCCAGCAGGTGATTGTAAATGTGTTTATGAGTCATTCATTCATTTGATTCGTTCAAACGGGTGATTCATTCAGGAATGAAGTAAACACAGATTCATTCAGATTCGATTTATTCAAAACACAGATTCATTCAGAAACTAAACACTGCTGTGTTGCTCCTAGATGCACAACAGTTCTGCTGTAGCTTTATTGATACTGTATATATATATATATATGACACACACACACACACACACACACAGTACAGTTCATTTGAACTCATTGAGTTTATGACGCAGGATGAGACAACAACCACATACTGACAAAACATAAGAGAAACATCACAGAAATGTAGTAAAATATAGGAGAAAATCACTGAACCAGAGACTGAAACTGACTGAAACACCACACACACTGATATCATTAAACACTACACACACATCATTACTGCGAGTGTGTGTATCTGTCAGAAACATTTACATTTACATTTACATTTAGTCATTTAGCAGACGCTTTTATCCAAAGCGACTTACAATTGGGGGATACATAAAGCGATTCTTCTTAAGAGGCAACCAGACACAGGAAGTGGTTGTAATACCAAGTTCTTAGACATTGTTCAAATAAGTACAAGCTAGAAAGAGAAGGAATAAATAA
>NW_015558589.1:504996-515633 GCF_001515605.1 Sinocyclocheilus anshuiensis | reverse complement strand
AGGAGAAGATGGGAGTTTTTGCAGTGGGTGTGGTTGGTTTGAAGTCCTGTGTGTGTGGGGCTGAGAATTGACTACTGACGTAGTCAATTCAAGAAACACGTGAACACTTGAACCACGTCCCTATTAAAACACTCAGCAGACACAGTAAGATGAGTGAGTGTGTGTGGGTGTGTGTGTGTGTGTGTGTGTGTGTGTGTGAATGTGTTTGTGTGTGTGAGAGAGAGTGTGTGAGTGTGTGTGTGTGTGTGTGAGTGTGTGAGTGTGTTTGTGTTTGTGAGAGAGAGTGTGTGAGTGTGTGTGTGTGTGTGTGTGCTGTTTACGGTGTTTATTACCGCACTGTGAGTCCGATGAGCGCTCAGACTGATCTGAGATTTGCCCCGCAAACACTTCAGCAGTTATTATAGGCCTGTGTGCCGTATTTCTGTCGACTGAACCCATGCCGTTAATTATGAATTCATCAGTCTTTTGCATGCCAAAGTCTTTGTTTTCTTTGTTTTATAAAAGTACACATTTTGTTGATATTGTGAGTGCACACAAATAAAAGTAGACTCTTTACAGTTTAGAATGATGTATTACTCTTAACTTTATGAGCAAAAATGACTGCATATTTTAAGTTGTTTCCACTGTTAGAAAAAATTGCAAGTGATGGCGCTGGCGCCTCCGTGTCCTGCAGAGCTTCAGCTTCCACTCTCCACACAAACGCTTGTATATGCGTCTAACAGCGCACATTTATCTAGGTTAAACATTTAAACTTGTGTGTGTGTGTGTGTGTGTGAGAGAGTGTGTACCTGGTATTTATCACGTTATGGGGACCAAATGTCCCCACAAGGATAGTAATACTAGTAAATTTTGACCTTGTGGGGACATTTTTGAGGTCCCCATGAGGAAACAAGCTTATAAATCATACAGAATGAGTTTTTTTGAGAAAGTAAAAATGCACAAAGTTTCCTGTGAGGGGTAGGTTTAGGGGTAGGGTTGGTGTAGGGCAATAGCACATACAGTTTGTACAGTATAAAAACCATTACGCATATGGAATGTCCCCATAAAACATGGAAACACAACAGCGTGTGTGTGTGGGTGTGTGTGTGTGTGTGTGTGTGTGTGATGAGAGGATCATAAAGACACTGCTCTCATTCGACACTGAAGTCCAAACTCAAAGCTACTCTGGCTCACAGCAGCCAATTAAAGCGGTGGCTCTGATTGGCTCTGTGTTTGATTGGCTCTGTTGTGTTACAGTGAGGCAGATGCTCTGAGATCCAAGATGGCCGACAGCTGCGTGCAGTTTCACTGCTTGTAATGTCTGCAGCACAGAAGCCGAGTAATTGGGCTCTGCTGAGATTTACAGCCAATCAATCCAGCTCTGAATCTCCGAATCCAGCAAACATACTCTTCCATTTTCAGAAATATAAAGCACACCAAACTCAACTGTGAGGGGAATCACATCCAATTTCTGTTGATCTGTATTGTTTTCAGTCTGAATAATGGATCTTATTCCCGTCAGATGGCAGATCAGATGCTTCACCAGACACTTAACCAGGACTATAATTGAGGTGATTTCAATTCTATATTATATGTTACACAATTTTAAAGCACAATGTGAAGGCAAGAAAACAATGCAAATAAAGTGAGAAAAATGTTCAGAAAGCAGAGATTCCTCTGGTTAACGCTGACATCCGGGAAGAACTGAAAAAAAACAGCGCAAGATGAAAATATTCTGTGAACGTGAGAAGCCCATGAGCTTCATGTGTGCCGTGACTGGAGGTCAAAGGTCATCTGCTGCTCCTCTGGCTGTTTGCTGAGCTGAGCTTCTGAAGGTGATTGAATGCAGCTTTAATGAGCGTGTGTTTCCTCCTCATGTCCTCTCTGGCGCTCCTACACCCACTGATTCGCTTTTAATTGTTGTCTTAACGCTCCTGCAAACAATAGCCAACGAGGACCAAAGCACAAGGGAGAGTCTTCATTAAAAAAAAAACAGGCGACTGCGGCCTCGTAAACATCATTAAAATCTGAGGCGTCCCAGAGCCGGCGCTCACAAACACTCGCGTCTGAATCCTGCACAGACACACACTCGCTCTCTCCACCGCACAACATGAAGATGAAGTTTGTTAGCAGAGAATCGGGACGCAGGAACAGCGCAGAACTCAAGAGACGCTCATGTGACATTTGATTCCCTCACAAACGACTCTTTTGGGTCTGTAGTTTTCAGTTAATCAAAGGAACCGTTTCACAAGCCTAAAAATGAATAGAACTTCTAAAGAAGATCCAAAACTTGATATTAAAAGTAATATTAACATTTCACATTCACAAATTAAATGTGAATTCTGTACAGTCCAGAGTTGTGAACTGATGGATCATTCACAATCACAGCAGGAACTAGTGTTAATTTCGTCAACGAAAACTATGACAAAATATGTTCGTTGATGAGCTTTTTCCCAGGACTAAAACGAGACGATGACGAGACAACAATATGGTCAATAAATGATAACTGTGACTATATCAACATGCAATATCGCTGACGATAAAAGACGAGACAAAAATGTATTTAAAAAAATTTAAACTTGAACAAAATCTCTTTTTGTTTTCATCAAAAAAAGGAGACAAAAATATTGTGGACTGCTGTACACGCCTCTACTTCACCATTGCCAGATATCAAGGGTTCAAATCCACAAATCAGAGCTTCTCTGTAACAAGCATACGTTTTCTGCCTGGTGTTTTGCTTATTTTTTGCAATCTGGCAACCATGCGCACACACTCGCTCCTCACTGACAAACAAGTAAACTGGAGTTTAGTGAGCTCCATGTGAGATGCTCATTTAAATGAAAGCGTCACTCGGCCGGACTGTGTTCTGTCATGAGATCTCGTCTATATTGTTTGTGGTTTTGGTTGCTGAATAAATGCACTTAGTCAGCAGCTGTTGTTTTAATGGAGAAACATTATTGCAATTTGGAATTATTGGAAATACTATTAGGAATTTCACTATTACAATATTTTGGTTTGTTTTACCAGTTTTCATAGTGTAGACCGAGAGAGTGCATAAGTCTTTGATATTAATATACAGTATATACACTAGTCAACATTTGAAGTGGATCAAAACATTTCATCAAAGTTATAAAACCTAAAATTAGAATGCGTTCTTGTCTTACGACAACTTTGATGAACTGTTTTGATCCACTTCAAATGTTAACTACTGTATAATAAAAAGCCTATAGTAAATACAATAGATGAGGTAAAATGAACTACGAGTAGACATTCTATTGATGCGTGCTTATTGGTGAAAGTGGAATACCTGAAATGCAAAAATACATTTCTCAAATGACAACAATCATTACATTTTCATCAGTTTAACCATTATACAGCATGATGAAAATGTGAAAAGTGAAAAAGTGAATTGACTAAGATTAAGACGTTCACCGGCGTAACTCTTGCACGAAGTTTGCACGTTGCTTATGTGATATCCATTGGCTCGCCTTCATGGTTTAAAACAGAAATATTTCTAACATTGCGACCTAAGCAATTACCAGCCCCCCCCCAATCCCATATCGAAAACGTACCGAACCGTGACATCACTGTGTCGTACTGAACCGAACCGTGAATTTTGTCAACCGTTACACCCCTACTATCTATCTATCTATCTATCTATCTATCTTTGCCTTTCTGTTTGTCTATTTATCTGTCAAGTTAATTGTTAGAGTTAGATTCTTTAGAGGGGTCATATGATGTGATTTCAATTGTTCCTTTCTCTTTGGAGTGTTACAAGCTCTTGGTGCATAAAGAAGATCTGTAAAGTTGCAAAGACTAAAGTCTCAAATCCAAAGAGATATTCTTTATAAAAGTTAAGAGTCAACCACGCCTACCTAAAACGGCTCGTTCTAACACGCCCCCACATGTCTACATCACTATGTGGTAAGATTTGTTTAACGCCACCCAAATGTGCATGCAAAGAAAGAAGGCGTAACTTTTATTCTCGCTGTAGTATTGTTGTTGCCGCCACTGCCATGTCGTGAAGACGCTGTGTGTTTCGTTGTGAAAGCGAAACTACTTTGTTTGGTCTTCCGAAAGAGGACGATATCCGCTTCGTCATGCCTAGAGCTGATCTGTGCTGGTCGCTGAGGAAATACATCAACTTCAGCATCCAACCCCCAGAATGTGTCTGTGAATTTTCAGCTCAAAATACCCCACAGATTATTTATGATATCATTTTATATCAAATGCCTATTTTGATTGGATGCAGAAACACGCTTTTTGTTTTCGTGCATGTCTCTTTAAATGCAAATGAGCTGCCTCTCCCCGCCCCCTTTTCCAGAATAGGGCTGTGCCTTTACAGCTCGTACCTCAGATATTTTGCTAAAAAACATTTGTTTGGTTTTGATTATCATGTCTATCACGCTGAAATCATGCATTTTAAAGCCATATTTTTTTTAGTTTACAGCTTCAATAAGAAGACATTTCTTACTTGAATGCTGATTTAAATGCCGTCAACGGTCGTGGGTGGGGCTTGTAAAATGTGACATCACACTTTACGGATTCTGTGATTGGCTTGCTCTGAGACACTGCTTATGATTTATGGGGATTGAAAAGAGGAGCGGGTGGATTTTTATTATTATAGGGTGGCTATGTACACACACTGCCAACACACATTTGATTTTTATCATTATAGGGTAGATGTGTACACACACTGCCAACACACATTTATGTTCAAACAACATGTAAAAGTGAATTTTGCATAATAGGTGCCCTTTAAAGGAACAGTTTCTGTATTATTCACTCAGTCCTGTCCACTATTGTTTTTTGTTGTTTGCTGCTTTGACACAATCTGCATTGTAAAAAGCGCTATATAAATAATGGTGACTTGACTTGACACGATTGTTTTAAAGCTGTATGACCTTTTTTTCTGTAAAATGACCTTCTTTCCTTCAAGTTTTTAAAGGAGATGCAAAACTATCATAAAACCACACACGATTCCAAGTGTTCTGAAGGCACTGAAGGAAAGCAATGGTCAAGGTCAACTTTTTATTATTATTATTATTATTATTATTATTATTATTATATCAAACCCTACTACATGCCTTCAGAGCACCTGGAGTCACATGGGGTTTTATTATACTCTTGCATCATTTCCCAAAAGCATGAAGGTGGTCACCATTTACTGCTAATATATGAATGTGCATGAGTGGGACATTCCTCAAAACTTTGTGTTAAAAAAAAAAAGAAAGAAAGAAAGTCAGATGGCTTTGGAGAGTAACTAATGACAGAACTCTCTGAACTAAGTGTAACTGCATTTTATCATGAAATTTGGTGTCTCGTCATTCCTTCTGTCCTTTATTTAAAGTAGTCAGATTACACAGACTACAACCAGGCTAAGAGTACAGTCAAAATCAGTTCTTTTGACACAAACTGCTTGCCAAACTTCTGTGGATCGGTGGAGATTTCTCTGCAGAATCATGGGTAATCTAGTTCTTCACCAGCAATTCCACCATTAAACATGATTTAAAAAGTATGTTGACTTTTACAAAAGCACATACCATCAATAAACAATCTCACAACTCAAAGTAGCTGTGTCTTTAAAGGTTTATAGGTTATCATTAAAAATCAGTTCCCCTAATGAGAAAATGAATTAGATTTTGGCTTCCTCAATGCTGAAGATTACATCAGTGAGAGGATCATCCTGCATTCAGACAGAAACACAGTACAGTTCCGTTCTAATTGACTCGAGAAAGATTACAGAGATGCCCAGATGCACACTAGTAAGTGACCTACAGCACAGAAGCGTCAGTCTGAGATTAATGGAGCGTATCTGCCCACCCAGGAGCATCGGCGCGGGCCGTTCATCAGCCGTGAGTGAGTGTCAGCGCTCGGGACAGCTCCTAGAAACCCACTCACACTGACACCTGCATGAAGTTATGATCACCAGCACAGCGTCAAATAAACCACAGATATCACAAACTACAGACAGACACGCTGCAAAAAGTGCTGCTCTACCTCAGGATTTCTGTTTTCCAGCACATCTGAACATTCTTAAATCACTGACTGGAGATTCACTGTGATAAAAGATGAAAAACTTAATCAAAATAAAGCAAGTTTAGGATTAAAATAAGAACAAATATCCACCAACAGTGTCACTTTTTATTGCATCGAGGCTTGCGGTAACTAATAGAGTATAAAACTCTGAGAATCTGACCTGCTTCACTTTTATTCTCCATAATGATGCCATCGTTTCTGAAACTCAAACTGGAGAACACAAAAGTGTGTGTGTGTGTGTGTGTGTGTGTGTGTGTGTGAGTGTGTGTGTGAGTGTGTGTCTGAGTGAGTGTGTGTGTGCGTGTCTTGAGGGCTGAAAGAGTTTCCTCCCACGCAGGGTAAAATTAATTGCTGTCCCCAGGAGAGCACACAAGTGTGTGTGTGTGTGTGTGTGTGTGTGTGTGTGTGAGTGTGTGTGTGAGTGTGTGTCTGAGTGAGTGTGTGTGTGCGTGTCTTGAGGGCTGAAAGAGTTTCCTCCCACGCAGGGTAAAATTAATTGCTGTCCCCTCCAGACACCAACACACAGATTAATCACTGCATACCTTCACAAACACCATACTGCCAACACACACACACACCACAATAGAGAGAGAGGCTTAATCAGAGGAGGAGAACACACACACACACACACACACACACACACATCACAACCCAAGGTCTTTATCACAGCTGAAACACACAAACACAGGAGTATGTGGTGAGAAAGCAGTGATGGTGAACTGAGAGAGTGAGAGTCGACGCCAACAACAGCCTGAGAGCCTCCATCTGTCCTTCAACACACACTCTAAGAAACAATTACTGCAGAGACCGAGAAACCAGTTAGTAATTGATCTCAGAGAGCGAGACAGAGAGAGTAAGAGAGAGAGGCGGGCTGGTGATTTGGGGTGAATGTTAGAAGAACAAACTGAAGCTCCAGAGAAATCCAGATGAGAAACAGTCCATCTAATGAAGCCATCTGCAGACTAATGAAGAGACACGGACACACAGATCCAACTGATAGATAGAACAACAGAATGATAGATAGATAGATAGATGGATAGACAGATAGATAGATAGATAGATAGATAGATAGATAGATATATAGATAGTAGGGGTGTAACGGTTAACAAAATTCACGGTTCAGTTCGGTACGACACAGTGATGTCACGGTTCGGTACGTTTTCGATATGGGATTGGGGGGGGGGCTGGTAATTGCTTAGGTCGCAATGTTGGAAATATTTCTGTTTTAAACCATGAAGGCGAGTCTATAAGCATCAACACAATGCCAAAAAACAGAGCGGCTGTGGAAAGTGTGAAAAGAGTATGAATGCTAGAAACCGTCTCTTCTCTTCGAATGTGGTTTGGATCAGGTTTGTAAAAATTGCTTTTGTGGCAATGTTGGAAATCTATGGATATCACATAAGCAACGTGCAAACTTCGTGCAAGAGTTATGCCAGTGAACGTCTTAATCTTAGTCAATTCACTTTACAGAAAGTGAAAGTAAAAGCGGAATGACGGAGTTTTCGGCATCTGTCGCCGCATATTCTCTCAGAGACGACGAAAGACCAATCTACTTCAACATATGCTGATAACGGTATATAGCTAATTGTTTTCATTTATTCCCTTAAAATTTCTCTTGTGGCCCGTACATAGTGAAAAAAAAGACAAGAAACGTATTTCGTGTTAAACAGGTTGTTTTTTGAAAGCTTGAAATAGGATAAAGCTTTTTATTAATTGATTTTAACTGATGACTGCTGAGTTAATATTTTAATTATAGGCCTATAATTAATTGTATATAGACCTGTTTTAAAATACTTTTTTTTAAAAACATTTTAATCGAGGAGTAAACAGCCTAATCTGTTGTTATCCTTGCAGCGCGTCAGTTATGCGGTAGCTAATATTGCAGGGCAAATTAATTGCAATTTTAATTTAATAATAAAAGTAACTTCATAATAATAATAATAATAGTCCTAATAAAACTAAGAAAGTAACAGGCCTAAATTAATCTAAATCTTCGATACAAGATCATCGTCTTTCGACGCACCCCAGCAAAAATAGGTTATCGCGGGGCAGACAGCACTTTGCCTGTTACATCGTTTGGGCTGCCTTGTTGAGCGCAGTGGCACTGAGAACATTATATTTCACACACTTAAAGCTCTTTTAGTTTCCATATGTAATAGGATTAGTGCAACGAATCGTTCGGTTAGTAATGCATACCGAACCGAAAGCCTCGTACCAAATGGTTCAATACGAATATGTGTATCGTTACACCCCGTTACAGATAGATGGATGGATGGATGGATATAGATAGATAGATAGACAGACAGACAGACAGACAGACAGACAGAGATAGATAGATAGATAGATAGATAGAAATGGTCAGATTAGATAGATAGATAGATAGATAGATATATAGATAGATTGATAGATAGAAATGGTCAGATTAGATAGATAGATAGATAGAAATTGTCAGATTAGATAGATAGATAGATAGATAGAAATGGTCAGATAGATAGATAGATAGATAGATAGATAGAAATGGTCAGATAGATAGATATATAGATAGATAGATTAGATAGATAGATAGAAATGGTCAGATAGATTGTGAAGCTTTATTTCAAACACACAGACAGCGATTCATCAATCCGTGAGTCATGATCGTAGTTTGTAGATTGTAGTGGGCTGATAAAGTTTCCCACTAGAGCTTTATAAAGTGTAAGAACAGACAACGGGGCGCATATGTGGGCGTTTCCTGCGTCTTGTTAAAGCTGCGCACATGAGATCACAAATGACCTCTGTAAAGAATCTCCACAGCCTCCGAGTTGAAATGAGGTGAGAGCCAAACAACAAGAGGAAGTAACTATAGTTAACAGGGGAAACATAGCTATAATTTTACTACAGAATAAGGTCTGGATAACTTGATTTGAATTTGAATTTAAAAGTTCAAAGAAAAAGGTTTTTAAAAAATGATATAACTTATTTTTAACTAGAAAGGCAAAGATTGTCAAGACAAACAAAAAAAGCAATGTCAGCATGACAAGATCTTGTTTTAAAAGATTGAAGTTTAAAAGTTTATAGACCTTACAAACAGAAAGAAAAATAGACAGAACAATCAATCAATAGAATGACAAACAGACAGACAGACAGACAGATAGACAGATAGATAGATAGATAGATAGATAGATAGATTCCTCTTCCTGTCATTCCAATTCAACCTCCTCCATGTTGTGGCCAATTATTCCAGATTTACACAATACGGTCTTCAAGAGAATACACACACACACACACACTCATATCCCATCTGCCATTGCAGCTGCTGTTGTGTTGCATTCATTTTAGTCCATAGTTTGTGTATCTGAAGTTAATTTTTACTCCCTCTTTTTTAAACAAAACTACGTATACGCTGGAGAGGTTTGAGTTAATGAAGTATTTTGTGGTAAATAAAAGCTGCACCCAGAAGCCCCACTCATTTACAGATGGAGTATGTATGTATATCTACGAGCACACATGTCGCTTCCCACGATCCCTTGCAGCTTCCCCTCACCGCCCCAGCTTTATATCAACACTAACTGAAAAGAGCAGGTGTTTCTACTTTAGCTTGAAAATCCTCCCACACACTGTCCAATTCGCCTATAAGACATCAGAATAAAACAAGACATATGTAGAGCTCAGAAAACTCCTCTCACGATCACAGCAGATGGTGAACAATTTCTCCAAAAGACCTCAACCTACAAACATCTCCTGATGCTGTAACTGTAAGCCTCGCCCTCTGAAATAAACCATTAATTGTAAGCCCGCACCCAAATAAACACCAGTCACTGTAAGCCCCACCCTCTAATAAACACTAGTCACTGTAAGCCCCACCCTCAAAAATACAGCATCTCTGTAAACCCCACCCTCAAATATACACCAGTCACTGTAAGGCACTGTAACCCCGCCCTCAAATAAACACCAGTCAGGGTAAGCCACTGTAAACCCCGCACTCTAATATAAGCCAGTCACTGTAAGCCCCACCCTCAAACAAACACCAGTCACTGTAAGCCCTGCCCTCAAACATACAGCAGTCTCTGTAAACCCCACCCTCAAATATGCACCAGTCATTGTAAGCCACTGTAACCCTGCCCTCTATTATAAGCAGTCACTGTAAGCCCCACCCTCAAACAAACACTAGTCACTGTAAGCCACTGTAAGCCCTGCCCTCTAACATACACTAGTCACTGTAAATCACTGTAAGCCCCGCCCTATAATATACAACAGTCACTGTAAGCCACTGTAAGCCCCGCCCTCTAATATACGCCAGTCACTGTAAGCCCCGACCTCTAATATACACAAGTCAATGTAAGACACTGTAAACCCCGCCCTCTAATATACGCCAGTCACTCTAAACCCCGCCCTCTAATATACGCAGTCCCTGTAAGCCCGACCTCTAATATACACCAGTCACTGTAAGCCACTGTAAGCCCCGCCCTCTAATATACGCCAGTCACTGTAAGCCCCGACCTCTAATATACACAAGTCAATGTAAGACACTGTAAACCCCGCCCTCTAATATACGCCAGTCACTGTAAGCCCCGACCTCTAATATACACAAGTCAATGTAAGACACTGTAAACCCCGCCCTCTAATATACGCCAGTCACT